>NW_026596460.1:5427980-5441759 GCF_907164565.1 Psammomys obesus
TCTTTCTTTCTTTCTTTCTTTCTTTCTTTCTTTCTTTCTTTCTTTCTACTTTGGCATTGTGAACAACTGTTTTAAAATTTTGTCAGATGTTGTCAAATATTACATGTTTCCAACTAATGGAGTGAGACTATGCGTGCCAATCCTCCAGTTCTTCCTTTCTTCTCAGAAAAGACCCAGAAAAAGGGAGTCCTCCCTTGGATATCCACCTGCACTGGCCTATCAAGCTGCAGTAAAGACTAGGTGCATCTTCTATCATGACTAGACAAGGCAGCACAGTTAGGGGAAAGGGATCCAAAGGCCGGCAACAGAGTCACATACAGCTCCTGCTGTTAGGAGTTGCACATGAGAGCTGAGCTGTGCAACTGTTACGTATATGCAGAGGGCATATGTTCATCTTCTGTATGCTCTCTGTCGCATGTTGGGTGGTTCAGCCTCTGTGGGACCCAGTGGGCCCAGGCTAGTTGATTCTGCATATTTTCTTTATCTCCCTCTATCATAGAATTCTCCAAGCTCTGCCTAAGTTTGGCTGTGGGTCTCTGCATCTGTTTCCATCAGTTGCTGGTTGAAGCCTCTCAGGGGACAGTTATGCTAGGCTCCTGTCTGCAAGTAGCAGAACATCATTAATAGTGTTAGGGGTAGGCTCTCTTTCATGGCATGGGTCTCAACCTAGTAACTGGTTGGCCATTCCTTCAATTTCTGCTCTCTCTTCACTTCTGCATACCTTGTTTCAGGAGAACTCATGGCTCTAAAGTTGTGGCTGGGTTGGTGTCCCAGTCCCTCTTCTTTTCTGGTCACAGAAGATGGCCCACTTAGGCTGCATATACCCCATTGCTAAGCCTTAGCTAGGGTCACCCTCATAGATTCTTGGGAGCTGCCATTGTCCTAGGTTTCTAACTCAGTACAGTGATGCCCACTCCCAACTATTTCAGTTCTTTCTCCTTATATTATCTTCCTCTGTTTCCCTCCTCATTTGAACCATTCAGCTCTCCTCCATAATCCCTACTTCCCCCCATCCATCTACTTCAGATGTCTATTTTATTTCGCCTTCTGAGTGAAATTCAAGCATTCCCCCTTGGGCCTTCCTTGTTACTTAGCTTCTTTGGGTCTGTGGCCTGTAGCATGGTTATCCTGTACCTTATGGCTAATATCCACATTTTTAAAAAATTAAAATTTTATTTTTTATCTTAATTACAATTTATTTACTTTGTATCCCAGCTGTAGCCCCTCCATCATTCCTTCCCAATCCTTCCCTCCCTCCCTCCCTCCCTCCCTCCCTCCCTCCCTCATCTCCTCCTTTCCTTCTCTAAGTCCACTGATAAGAGGAGGTCCTCCTCCACTTTCATCTGACCCTAGTTTATCAGGTCTCATCAGGACTGGCTGCAATGTCCTTCTCTGTGGCCTAGCAAGGCTGTTCCTCCCTCATGGGGGGGGGGGGAGAAGGACAAAGAGCCAGCCACTGAGTTCATGTCAGACAGTGTCTGTTCCCATTACTAGGGTTCCCACGTGGATACTGAGCTGCCATGGGCTACATCTGAGCAGAGGTTCTTAGTTATACCTATGCATGGTCCTTGGTTGGAGAATCAGTCTCAGAAAAGACCCCTGTGCCTATTTGGTCCCTGTGGAGCGCCTGTCCTCTCCAGGTCTTATTAACTCCCCCTTCATTCGTATGATTCCCTGCACTCTGCCCAAGGTTTGGTTATGAGTCTCAGCATCTGCTTTGATATGCTGCTAGATAGAGTCTTTCAGAGGCCCTCTGTGGTAGGCTACTGTACTGTTTCTTGTTTTCTCCTACTTCCAATGTCATCCCATTTGTCTTTCTAAGTGAGGATGGATCATCTTACCCTGGATCCTCCTTCTTGTTTATCTTCTTTAGGTGTACAGATTTTAGTATGTTTATCTTATCTTATAGGTCTAGTATCCACTTATAAGTGAGATATACCCTGTGTCTTTCTGCTTCTGGGATAGCTCACTCAGGATGATCTTTTCTAGTTCCCATCATTTGCCTGCAAATTTCATGATTTCCTTGTTTTTCATTGCTGAGTATTATTCCATTGTGTAAATATACTACAATTTCTGTATCCATTGCTCAATTGAGGGACATCTGGGTTGTTTCCTGGTTCTGACTATTATGAATAAAGCTGCTACGAACATGGTTGAACAAATGTCCTTGTTGTGTACTTGAGCATATTTTGGATATATGCCTAAGAGTGGTATAGCTGGATCTTGAGATAGCATATTCCTAATTGTCTGAGAAAGCTCCAGATTGATTTCCAAAGCGGTTGACCAAGTTTACATTCACCAGCAATGGATGAGGTTCCCCTTTCACCACAACCTTTCCAGCATGTGTTGTCACTTGAGTTTTTGATCTTAGCCATTTTGATGGATGTCAGGTGAAATGTCAGGGTTGTTTTGATTTGCATCTCCCTTATGGCTAAGGACATAACAACAGACACTGAGGAAATCCAATCATTAGGTATTACTGCAAAAGCCTATCCACCATAAAATTTGAAAATCTAAATGACATGGACAATTTTCTTGATAGATTCCACTCACCAAAATTAAACAAGATCAGGTAGAAATACTGAATAGTCTTTTATCCCCCAAGGAAATAGAAGCAGTCATCATAAGTCCGCCTTCATAAAAAAAGCCCAGAACCAGATGGTTTCAGTGCAGAATTCTACCAGACATTCAGAGAAGAGTTAACTCCAATTCTCTTCAAACTATTCCACAAAATAGAAACAGAAGGAACGTTACGAAACACATTCTATGAAGCCACAGTCACCTTGATACCTAAATCACTCAAAGACTGAACTGTTGTTCTTTCCCAATCTGTAGGCAGTCGTTTTGTTTTGATGACGGTGTCCTTTGCTTTACAGAAGCTTTTCAGTTTCATGAGGACCCATTTATTGATTGTTGCTCTTACAGCCTGTGCTGTTGGTGTTCTGTTCAGGAAGTTTTCTCCTGTACCGATGAGTTCTAGGGTATTCCCCACTTTTTTTTCTAGCCGATTTAATGTGTCTGGTTTTATGTTGAGGTCTTTGATCCACTTGGACTTCAGTTTTGTGCAGGGTGATAAGTATGGATCTATTTTCATTTTTCTACATGTACACATCCAGTTGGACCAGCACCATTTGTTGAAGATGCTATCTTTTTTCCATTGTATGGTTTTGGCATCTTTGTCAAAGATCAGGTGTCCATAAGTGTGTGGGTTTATTTCTGGGTCCTCTGTTCGGTTCAATTGATCCACTATTCTGTTTCTATGCCAATACCATGCAGTTTTTAAAACTGTTGCTCTATAGTACAACTTAAGATCAGGGATGGAGATACCTCCAGAAGATCTTTTATTGTAGAGGATTGTTTTAGCAATTCTGGGTTTCTTGTTATTCCATACGAAGTTGAGAATTTTTCTTTCCAGGTCTGTAAAGAATTGTGTTGGCAATTTGATGGGAATTGCATTAAATCTGTAGATTGCTTTTGGTAAGATGGCCATTTTTACTATGTTAATCCTGCCAAGCCATGAGCATGGGAGATCTTTCCATCTTCTCATATCTTCTTCTAATTCTTTCTTCAGAGATTTGAATTTTTTTTCATACAAGTCTTTGACTTGCTTGGGTTGGGTTACACCAAGGTACTTTATGTCATTTGTGTCTATTGTGAAGGGTGTTGTTTCCCTAATTTCTTTCTCAGCCCTTTTGTCTTTTGTATACAGGAGGGCTACTGATTTTTTTGAGTTAATTTTATATCCGGCCACTTTGCTGAAGGTGTTAATCAGCTGTAGGAGTTCCCTGGTAGAGTTTTTGGGGTCACTCATGTATACTATCATATCTTCTGCAAATAGTGATAATTTGACTTCTTCCTTTCCCATCTGTATCCCCTGATCGCCTTCAACTGTCTTATTGCTCTAGCAGGGACATCCAGCACTATGTTGAAGAGATATGGAGAGAATGGGCAGCCTTGTCTTGTTTCTGATTTCAGTGGGATTGCTTTAAGTTTCTCTTTGTTCAGTTTGATGTTGGCTATAGGCTTGCTGTATATCAACTTTACTATGTTTAGATATGTGCCTTGTATCCCTGATCTTTCCAATACTTTAAACATGAATGGATGTTGGATTTTGTCAAATGCTTTTTCAGCATCTAGGGATATTATCATGTGGTTTTTTTTCTTTGTTTGTTAATATGGTGGATCACATTGATGGATCTGTATATTGAACCACCCCTGCATACCTGGGATGAAGCCTACTTGGTCATAGTGGATAATATCTTTGATGTGTTCTTGTATTCGGTTTGCAAGTATTTTGTTAAGTATTTTTGCATCAATGTTCATAAGGGAGATTGGCCTGAAATTCTCTTTCTTTGTTGAGTCTTTGTGAGGTTTAGGTACCAAGGTGATTGTGGCTTCATAGAATGAGTTTGATAATGTTCCTTCTGTTTCTATTTTGTGGAATAGTTTGAAGAGAATTGGAGTTAGCTCTTCTTTGAAGGTCTGGTAGAATTCTGCACTGAAGCCATCTGGTCCTGGGTTTTTTTTTTTGGATGGGAGACTTTTGATGACTGCTTCTAGTTCTTTGGGAGATATAGGACTATTTAATTAATTTACCTGGTCCTGATTCAGCTTTGGTAAGTCAAATCAATCAAGAAAATTGTTCACTTCATTTAGATTTTCAATTTTTGTGGCATATAGACTTTTGAAGTAAGTCCTAATGATTGTTTGGATTTCTTCAGTGTCTGTAGTTATGTCCCCCTTTTCATTTCTGATTTTGTTGATTTGGGTGGTGTCTCTCTGTCTTTTAGTTAGCTTGGCTAAGGGTTTGTCGATCTTGTTGATTTTCTCAAAGAACCAGCTCTTGGTTTCATTGATTCTTTGAATTGTTTTATTTGTTTCTAATTGATTGATTTCAGCCCTGAGTTTGATTATTTCCAGGCGTCTACTCCTTTTTGGTGTGTCTGCTCCTTCTTTTTCTAGGGTTTTTAAGTGGGCCATTAAGTTGCTTGAATGAACTGTCTCGAATTTCTTCTTGAAGGCACTTAGTGCTATGAACTTTCCTCTTAGCACTGCTTTCATTGTGTCCCACAAGTTTGGGTATGTTGTGTCTTCATTTTCATTGAGTTCTAGGAAGACTTTAATTTCTTTCTTTATTTCTTCCCTGACCCAGCTGTCATTTAGTAACAAGTTGTTCAGTTTCCATGTATGTGTAGGCTTTTTGCTAGTTCTGTTGTTGGGAAGTCCAGCTTTATTCCATGGTGATCAGACAAGATACAAGGTATTATTTCAGTCTTCCTGTATCTGTTGAGGCTTGCTTTGTGACCAACTATATGGTCTATTTTGGAGAAGGTTCCATGAGGTGCTGAGAAGAAGGTAAATTCTTTTGTGTTTGGGTGTAAAGTTCTGTGAATATCTGTGAGGTCCATTTGATTCATGACCTCTGTCAGAGATATTGTTTCTTTGTTTAATTTCTGTTTTGTTGACCTGTCCTTTGTTGAGAGTGGGGTGTTGAAGTCTCCCACTATTAATGTGTGGGGATCTATATGTGGTTTAAATTTATCAATGTTTCTTTTACAAATGTGGGTGCTCTTGTATTTGGGGCATAGATGTTCAGGATTGTGATGTCTTCCTGGTGGAATTTTCCCTTGATGAGTATGAAGTGTCCTTCCCCATCTCTTTTTATTAATTTTGGTTGAAAGTCTATTTTATCAGATATTAGAATGGCTACTCCTGCTTGTTTCTTGGGTCCATTTGCTTGGAAAGTTGTCTTCCAACCTTTTACCCTCAGGTAATGTCTATCTTTGTGCCTTAGGTGTGTTTCTTGTATGCAAGAGATTACTGGGTTTTGTTTACATATCCATTCTGTTAATCTGTGTCTTTTTACTGGAGAGTTGAGTCCATTGATGTTGAGAGAGATTAATGACCAGTGGCTGTTAGATCCTTTGATTTTGATGTTGGCTGTGGTCATAAGGTTGTGTGCTCGGTTGCTTTTTGTTTTACTGTAGTAAGGTTAATTATTTCCTGTGTTTTCTTGACAGAAGCTAATTTTCTTGAGTTGTATTTTCCCTTCCAGTGTCTTCTGTAATGCTGGATTTGTGTGTAGGTATTGTTGAAATTTGTTTTTGTCATTGAATATCTTGTTTTCTCCGTCTATGAGGACTGAGAGTTTTGCTGGGCATAGTAGCCTGGGCTGACATCTGTGTTCTCTTAGGGTCTGCATGATATCCGTCCAGGCCCTTCTGGCTTTCATAGTCTGTTGAAATGTCAGGTGTGATTCTAATGGGTTTGCCATTATATGTTACTTGGCCTTTTTCCCTTGCAGCTTTTAGTATTTTTTCTTTGTTCTGTATACTTACTGTTTTGATTATTATGTGGCGGGAGGATTTTCTTTTCTGGTCAAATTTGTTGGGTGTTCTGTAGGCCTTATGTATTCTTATTGGCTTCTCCTTTAACTTGGGGAAATTTTCTTCGATGATTTTGTTGAAAATATTTTCTGGGCCTTGGAGAAGGGAGTCTTCTTTTTCCTCTATACCTATTATTCTTAGGTTTTATCTTTTCATATTGTCTTGGATTTCTTGGACGATCTGTGTCAGGAATTTTTTGGATTTAACATTTTCTTTGACAGATACATCAGTTTCTTCCATTGTATCTTCTACACCTGAGATTCTTTCTTCCATTTCTTGTAGTCTGTTGGTTATGCTTACCTCTGTAGTTCCTGTTTTCTTCCCTAAATTCTTCCTCTCCATTATTTCCTCCATTTGTGTTTTCTTTAATTTTTCCAGTTCCATCTTCAGGTCTTGAGTTGTTTTGTTTACTTCCTTCACCTGTCTGCTTGTATTTTCCTCTTTTTCTTTTAGTTCCTTCAACTGTTTCTTTTATTTCTTTCAGTGATTTAATTATTTCTTCTCTGAAGGCCGCAACCTCTTTGCCTGCATCTTCCCGTATTTCTTCATGGATGGCCATAATCTGCTTGTCTTTAACTTCCTCCATTTCTTTACGGATAGCCATGACCTGTTTGGTTTTATCTTTCTCTAATTCTTTACGTATTTGTTTCCTCTATTATCCTCTTCATCAGCATAGATGTAAGGTCATCTTCTTGATTTTCCATTATGCTGCGTTGTCCATGGCTGTTCGCCCCTGGATGGCTGGATTCTGGAGATGCCATATCGCTCTGTCTTTTGTTGGTTGTGCTTTTACACTGACCTCTACCCATTGGGCTGTTTTAGGTGTTGGCTGTTAGTTTCTGTGCCTCCTGGAGTCCTGAGGTAGGGAGAATCCCCTTAGCCGGAAGATGATTTTTCCTGAAGGAGTCCTCCTGTGCTTTTTGGTTATGGTCACTGTATGGCCAGTGTTTCTCAGGAATTGGCACTGCTCACCTCAGGTGTATAGCGCTAGGTAGTAGTTGTGGTCTTTGTTAGGCAGGGGGGAATCTCCTCTTACCCATAGAAGTTCTCAAGACAGCTGCCCCACTGCTTGGTTTCTCGTTATAAATTTAGTGAGCTGCTGCTGTTGTTACAGTTTTCCAGGTACAGTCCTCTTGAAGAACCTGCTGATTCCCTAGCTGTGGGGTTTTCTCCCAACAGGGAAACTTAGTCTGTTATCCTGGGGCACACAGTTCTGTCCGGGAAAGTGAGAGGAGCGCCTAGCAAGTCTCTGGGCCAGAGACTGAGTGCTCTGCTCTGGGCCTGGAGAATGTGCACCTAGGTTGAGTTGGCGCCTGGGAGCGCTGCTCTGATCTGGAGGCTGGTAACTGAGGGCTCCACTCTGGTCTGAAGGCTGGGTGCCTCAGTCTGGACCAGAAGCTGTGTGTCCCTGTCTGGGATGTCGGCTGCAGGCACTGCTCTGGTCCAGATGCTGTGGGTGCAACCCTCTTGAAGGACCAGGGATTCCCACAGTTTTGTCAGTGTAGCTAGGGATAACTGGTTGATTCTTGGCACAGTATCTGAGGGCTGCTGTAATGGCTCTCTGGCTTTTGTAGGTCTGAGGATGCAACTGTGTGCCCCAGTGCCCTAGGGGTACTCAATAATTGCAGCTGAGCACAGCGCTCTTGCCTGCATTAGAAAGTTAGAGCCTAGAATCTGCGTGAATCCAGAAAGTCTTTTGGTGCTGGTTGTCCTGAGCGTTAGACCAGATGATCCCCCCTGCTGGGGGTTTCCTCCTGCCAGGGACACCCACTCTTTGCTTTGGGGACCGCCATTCTGTCTGGGGTGGCGAGTAGAACCCACAGGCACAGATGCCAACCTGTGGCTCTGCCTTTCTGGCCTTTGGGAGCCTGGGTGTCTGCCTAAACTGGATAATTTTTCCAAGACCTTTTCGGGGTTGGGGGTGTCGGCTGAGTGCTCTGAGATCAGACCAGCCATTTCCCTCCCTGTGGGTTTACACCCGACAGTGAAACTCAGTCTCTGGTGCCCTCTTGTCCACAGTTCTATCTGAAGCAGCGAATCAAGTGTGCAGGCAGGGCTCTATGCAGGGGCCTGGGTCCCCGGCTCTGGCTCCAGGCTGGCTCCTAGGGCGCCCGAGGAACCCTAGTCTTTTCCAGGGGATGTCTGGGTGACCTAAGGTTGGTCCCAATCATTTCCTGCTCCGTGGGGTTATCTCTCGACTGGAAAATCCAGTCTGTGATGTTGTGGGCCCACAGTTCAGTCTGGGACAGTGATCAGATCACGCTGGCGGGTAGCTCTGGGCTAGCGCCCAAGCACCTGGTGGAACCAGGATCTCTTCCACAGTTTAGCCGGGTGAGTTAAAGCTGATTGAATCCCCCACCGTGGGGTATCCTCTCACCTGGGAAACACAATCACTTGTGTTTTATGGCCACGAGTTCTGATTGCTGGTCACTGTGCCATTCCTGCTGTGCTGCTGCTCAGAATGAGAGTCCTCCCGGCGCCGCCATCTTACCCCGCCTCTTTTCCTCTTAATTACAGACTTAGAGAATAAAATTATCACACAAGGACCCTTGTGTAAAAGAAAAGGTATAGAAAGAGTTGGGTACACAGTCAAGTTTCTGCATTTTTGTTTAAACAAATCATCCCTGGGTAAGGTCAACAGATCCTTTTATATTGGAGTTGGTGAAAACAAGGGCTTTTATTTTACAATTATATATTTTTTTCAATGAATAATTTATTAGTTTTGTTTTTGTTGTTTCGGTCAGGATATATTCTCTGTCACCAGGGGAGTCTTTACCATGAAATCCTTTGCTTCCACACACCTAGGTTGGAATTAGAGTGCTGAGGTTACACTGTCTAGAAATTACCTATGGTTTGAGCTACCATGTGTTTATTTGCTTTTTATTTTATCAGTACTGTCTATGGATTGAGAGGGGGTATTTCAAACAATGCACCCTTTTTTCCTTTTTATTTTTAGTAAACTCATTAAATGGACTATCAAACTTTTCTTTGAATTACATTCGTTACTTAAGAATTGTTTTGTTTTTGAGTCTTTTCTTTAACCGGTCTTTTGTCAACCTAGTTTAAGTTTTCAAAGAATTCGCTCTTTATTTCATTGATTCCTTGTAATTATTAAAGTTTCTATTGCATGAATTCAGGAAAATGGGAAGGAGGATTTTCTGAAGTAGCAGGTCATTCTTCAGTGTCAGGGTCCCAGGGGAGAGCACCAGGAGATCAGAAGATAAAAGGGATAGAAGATAGAAAAAAAAAATCAACAAAGCTTGGGATCAGAAGGCTTTTCAAAATCTGTCTTATGTCAGTAACCTTACTAAGAAGTAAAGCATATTATGTACTATTTTCAGGGGAGAAATGCGATGAAATCAGCAGAAATATCATATAATGGGAGCAAGTCAGCAAGAAGCTAATCCAAGAATGTTGCACAAGGGTAGCACAGGGTATTTTAAGAACATCACAGACTGAACACACAGCAGCCTTGGGACTGATAACCATAGTCCTCTACAGTGGTAAAAGTTGGGTTCTCAGGATCTCTATATATACATCAGGACCTCTGGGAAAACTCCCATAGCCCTGACTCCAGGCTATTAAAGGTTCTGCCAAGCATATTCATGATTTTGAGAAGGAGTTATGTTCCTTCTCGATGCATCAGAGCCTCAGGGACAGCCTCAGTGGGCCAGCCAGCTCTCAACAGAAGATAAGATAGGGTGACTGAACACTGAAATATAATCAAAATATGTTACATACATGTATGGAAAATCCTGGCACTTTATTCATCTCAATGGTTATACTTCCTCAAAGACTGGGAATGGTTTACCCTCTAAATGTGTCAGTGTAGTCTGGGGAAGGAAATATGGGGAAAGACAGCTAAAATTAAGAGTCATTTTAGGGTTAGTAATGAAACTTAATACAGTACAAATACTCTAAAATATATATATAAATGAAGGCAATCCAACTAAAACACCAATTAGTTGGGGAGACCGCACTCAATGTCCACCTGTTGTTACCAAATGAAGCTCCCAGTATGAGAACTGGCTTACAGTCAATTGAGTTGTTGGCCCAAGGGCTTCCATTGGAATCCCCAAACAAGTCAGTTTGTCGTCCAGAAACTGACAGCGTTGCCCTGTTGCTGCAGACAATACTCACACAACTCATTGAACATGGAGAAGGTGAGCTGGTACCTACAAAGGGACTTCACCCCTAACTTCTAGTGCCTTTGGTACAGAAAGTTACTGAGCAGCTACCAAACAAGAAATGTAAGCACCAACCCAGCTAGAAATCATTTGTTCTACAATGAGTTCTGCCTATAAAGTGTGCCAGTGCAATGATGACACACGCTTTTGGGAATAATCACCCTATATCTGATTAGACCTTCAACAGATGAAACCCATACATAACACTGCTTAGGTGACCAAGAACCTGAGACAAGATATCCTAGGGACCTAGGGTAAAACCAAGTACTACTTGGTAAAGAAAACAAAACAAAATAAAATGTAGCAATAAAGTGACTCCTAATGACACCCTGTTAACACTCCCGCAATCAGTACATTATTAAGCCATTGTTAGAGAAGCCTAAAGCATAGTGGAACAAATGCAGAGACCCATAGCCAGATAATATGCAGAGAGTTAGAGACTTTGGAACACTCAGGCCTAACTGGGATGTTTTCATCAAATCCCTCTTCTCAGAACTCAGGGAACTCTTGCAGAAGAGGAAGCAAAAGGAATGTAAGAACCTGAGGGAATGAAGGACACCAAGAAAACAAGACTTTGTAAATCAACACAACCAAAGCTCACAGAGACTGAGGCAACATGTATAGGGCCTTCATGGTTCTGTACCAGGACCTCTGAGTATATATCATGCCACTTTCCATATTTTTTGAGTACATATCATAGTGTTTTAATAGAATTTCTCAGTGTGCTAATGAGTGCATCCTGTTTCATATACCTTTTTGGAATCTTTTCTGTTTATTTTATGTAATTCTGATGTGCTATTTTTGTTTTATCTTATTTTATTATTATCCCTAGGAAGTCTGTTTGTTTTTTAATGAGAGTCAGAAAGGGAGTGGATTTGGATGGAAGGTAAGTGGAGAGGAACTGGGAGGAGTAGAAGGAAGGAAAACCACTATCAAGGTATATAATGTGAGAAAATTTTTTTAATAAAATGACAAAAAATTAAAAGAAAGAAATGTCAAAGAATAGAAACACAGTCAGGTTTTGATCCAGTAGTCCAACCTTGACAGAACACATCGCTCTGAATTTTCTATTCAGCATTACTTCTGTGATAGACATGGGCTTTATCTCATGCAGTTGGAATTGAAGGGCAACAGTTTATGCTGTTTTAGAGATTTGTGTTTATAACAACTAGTTTATAATATAGTTCAGGCTTTTGATCTCTTGCATTGTGTTCTTTCTCCCGAAGGTGCTCCTGAGAGCCTTTTTGTAGGGTTCATCTTTACATTACAGTCCATGATCTTATAAGTTCACAAAAATGACACCAAGGCTAGCAATATGATTTGCTGTTCATTGAGCAGGTCTGTTTAAAATAAACATCAATCCATGGTTTTCAGAAGTAAATGTGTTCTGGATGTGTTATAAGAAGGTGATACTTATCTTAATATATCATTGATTTTCATTTGCAGAAGCTCAGATGGTGGCAAAGTGGTCAGCACCATAAAAGGCAGCCTGGTGAAAATGAGAAAGATTGATGATGGTTGTTAGGCTAGGTTGCCTAGCAACCTCTGATGTTATCACTTTCCACGAGCAGGTGCAAGCCAGGTGAGGTCCAGATATAAAGGGCCCAGATTTTTTTGAGTTAATTTTGTGACCAGCCACTTTGCTGAAGGTGTTTATCAGCTGAAGGAGTTCTCTGGTAGAATTTTTGGGGTCACCCATGTGAATAGTGATACCCTGTAAATAGTGATACTTTGACTTCTTTTTTTCCTATTTGTATCCCCTTGATCTCCTTTAGTTGTCTTATTGCTCTAGTTAGGACTTCAAGTAATATTTTGAAGAGATAGGGAGAGAGTGGAAAGCCTTGCCTTGTCCCTGATTTTAGCAGGATTGATTTAAGTTTCTCTCCATTTAGTTTGATGTTGGCTATCGGCTTGCTGTATATTGCCTTTACTATGTTTATATATGTGCCTTGCATCCCTGATCTCTCCAAAACTTTAAACATGAATATTGAATATTGTCAAATGCTTTTTCGGCATCTAGGGAGATGACCATGTGGTTTTTCCCCTTTCAGTTTGTTTATATGGTGGATTACACTGATGGATTTGCATATATTGAACCACCCCTGTAAGCCTACTTGGTCATGGTGGATGATATCTTTAATATGTTCTTGTATTAGGTTTGTGAGTATTTTATTGAGTATTTTTGCATCAATGTTCATAAGAGAGATACATCTGAAGTTCTATTTCTTTGTTGGGTCTTTGTGCAGTTTAGGTATCAGGGTGACTGTGGCCTCATAGAATGAGGTTGGTAATGTTCCTTCTGTTTCTATTTTGTGGAATAGTCTGAGGAGTATTGGAGTTAGCTCTGTTTTGCAGGGCTGGTAGAATGCCGCACTGAAAGTGTCTGACCATGGGTTTTATTTGGGTGGTAGACTTTTGATGACTGCTTCTGTTTCCTTAGGGGTTATAGGTTTAGGACCCAGTGCCCACCCATCACTGCTCTATGACTTTCTCAGTTTCTCTCTCTCCCTGTCTTTTTCTGATGTGCCTCTCCCCTTTTTCTCTCTTTCCCCTCTCCACTTTTACAATAAACTTTTTTCCTTATGTCAAATATGTGGTGGCAGATTTATTATTGTAACATTGGTCCCATGAAACTTGGTGGGGCTCTTCTGGTAGTGTCTGGGCATGCTGGAATTCCTTCTGCCTGTCATATCACCTGCAACATATTCATTTGCCTTTTATTCCAACAATCGCTAAGTGCGACTGATAAGTAAGATTTCCCTTCCTGGTCAGCAGCGCCTGATGTTTCTGATTACCTCCTTTCTAATCGCTTCCCTGGGTGATACTTTCCCTTCTACCAGCATGGGTTCCCTGTTCTCTCCTTCTCGTGCTTGAAAATCCTGGAACTAGGTAAAACCATGCCCACTCAGGTGTCCGCCCAGGTCCCGGAAAGCGCCTGATGACTTGCTTTGATCGACTTGTACCTCATCTCCAGTTCCTCTGAGCATTTGGGACTTCTAAGGCTCAGGGATGTGACCTACTTTTCTCTTCACCCAGGAGAATGGTGCCCCTATTTGAATCACCAAGCTCTCCCCATAGAGATGCTTTTAAATTACCTCATCATACCACCAAGCAACTGGGGAAACACACAGACACACAGACACAGACACACACACACAGACACACACACACACACACACACACACACACACACACACACACACACA
>NW_026596460.1:5441769-5447365 GCF_907164565.1 Psammomys obesus
CACACACACACACACACACACACACACACACACACACACACACACACCATTCCTTTCTCTATTCCTTTTTCCTTGCTCTAAACCCCGTTTCATGCCACCTGGTCGTTCTCTCATGCTGTGTGACATAAGCATACAGCGATCAGACCTGGGCGGAATCAAACACTAACACCGCACGTCTGCCCTCCTCTAGACCTCAAATTTGACCACTACTGAGGTTTGTGTGCAACACCTGTCTGTTAATTTGGCTCCCCTCAGCTGTTAACTTGGTTATATTTTCTACTTAAGAGATTCTCCCACACGGCTTTCCACATGGCTGCTGCTTACTTCTCGCCCCTCCTCCCCTCCCACAGCTGGTCTGCAGGAGTCCAAGCAAGCACACAAATGATTCCCAAATACGTAGTTTCTAAACTTACTCTCCTCTAAGCTCCCAAAGACTTATCCCTAAGAATCTGCTTCCCAGCTCTTAAAAAGTCTTTCTCACTGATTTCCCCTCTCAAAATAAAAATATATTTCTTAGCATTATACTATAAACTCTTATTTAAGGATTTATAATTTGCTTTTTGGGTATGATTTTTAAAGTCTAAGTACAACTCCTGGTTAAGACATGTATATGTACATATATGTTTATAATTGCAGTTCAACTCCATGTGTATATGGATGCAACTTAAATACAACTCAAAGATAAATCAACACATATTTTTAAATACCTGCCAATGACTCTGTCTTAAGATAACCACATGCTATGAAGCAGCACTTATACAATTTCTTAATCATAATTAACTCTGTTTATTATGTCATCTCCCTTTTAGCCTATGAAACCAACAAGCCTCATTTTAAATTGTGTGTGTTTTTTTTTTTGTTTCAGATTTAAAATGTATGTTTAATTACTTATGCCTTTGCCAGTTCTTGGATGCTAAATGGATGCTGTTTCTCCTGCAATCAGTTGCCTGTCCTCCAGGTTCACCCCTGGGCTTTCTGGCCAAAGAATTTGATATAATAAATTCAAATGTAATTTTAAAGTTGTTTTACACTGTTGTACTGTATCGCTAACTCTAGAAACGGCCCTATAGCAGCAGGTAAGGTGTTGGGGGCAGTCTGCCCAGTAGCCAGTGTACTGTCATCCAGGCTTGAAGCAGGCTTGAAGTCATCTGTCATTGTGCTCAAATCTTCTTGGAGGCCACCTTGGGAGTTACTGTTAGGATCTGGGAGTCTCTGTATATCATAAGCCGAAACATGTTAAAATGCCATGTTCAGCAGGTCTTTGACAGGTTTGAAGGCTGCTAGGGCCTAGCCTGAACTGCTGACAAACTGGACACCTGGAGAGTTAGACTCATGTTGCTGAAAACGAGGTGAGGTCAGTCTATCCCATGCTCTTCTTCCATAGAAAAAGCTTCTTATCTTCTGCATCTGATGGCCAGCCTGTCTCTGCCCATGTTGCCATGGAGACCTGGGATAACTGTCTAGTAGTGGACTATGGACTAACCAGTCATCTCTGTCATTTTGATAGGTACATAGATTAATTCAGATTACAATTTATTCTTATTAGGTCTCTGATTATGTTGATGGCTAAGCTAAATAATAGCTTGACAGCTAAAAAATAGGCAAATAGCTCCTTAACCCAAAGGCAATTCACTGTTAGTTCACTAGTCAATTCATTAGCTAGCTAAAAACTACTAACTACTAGATCTCTTGTTTAAAAGGCAAACAGGTTTAGCTTACTCACAGACCTAATGTTAAAGATAAACAGGCTCCAGATGCCTTTTCAGTCCATTTCATGTGCAGGGGACCAGGCCTTAAGCCTCACCCCTAGAGCTACTACTATCAGGTCTAGACACAGTCTACCTTATTAACAGATTCAAAAGCAGGTCTCAGATGTAAGGTTTTACCATCCTTTTAGCTATAGGACAGTGACTACTCTCAGCAGTCTCACCTGTGTCTCACAGTAAATAGAAAAAAAGCTGAAGGATACAGAAGCTTAAGGTATGAGGACCTAAGAGGGTATTTGAGGGTCTAAAAAGTGACTTAAGGTATCCAAAACAAACAGACAAACAAACAAAGCAAGCAAGCATCAGATTTCTTCCTGTTGCTAAATGCTACCGTAGTATCAAGAATATTCAGAGCTTTGATGTTGATCACTGGACCTTGGATTTATTAATGTAACTTGAAAAAGAAAAACAATCCACTATACAATCTATAATCGGGGGGGGGGGGGGCGCCAAGATGGCGGCACCGGGAGAACACTGTTTCTGAGAAGCAGAACAACACACTCCGTGCAGCGACCAGGAGACTGAACTCTGGGCCCTAAAACAACAGCGATCGACCGTGTTTCCCAGGTGAGGGGAGGCTCCCACGGCATGGGAAGCGGTCGGATCCACTCTCGGCTGCCCAGCCAGAACCTGAAAGAGAACCCGGCAACGCGGGTTTTGGGTCTCCGGGCTGGTGCCGCAAGCCTGCTTGTCACGATCAATTTCCCAGGCTGATTGGTGGGCACATGGGTGCCTGAGGCTGAGAGTCCCAGTCATAAGAAAACCCCACGGGGAAGGAAAGTTGCCAGACTGCTCACGGGTCACCTAGTCTTTCCCTGGAAGGTCTCTCCGACCACGGCGGGTACCTGCCGCCATCACAACTGAGCTCCCGCTGCGGGCGGATAGCAGCTGCGCGCCCAGCTCAAAATCCCTACTCCCTCTTCGGAGGAGGCAGGAGGTGCCCAACAGAATCTGCCACAGACCACATTGTCTGTACCCCAACCCGAGATCCGGGCTGAGAAAATCCAATCCTTTCGGGCACTCCCCCAAACGTCGCCATCACCCTGCCGCAGCGGAGCAGAAGGATAAAGAGGCGCACAGCGGCTTCACAGTGCCGGAACTCCAGTGCTGCTGGCCGCTCCTAGCAAACAAACTACAGCTCGGGATCTGGGACTGTGGGCATCCTACGCGTCCTGAGATTCTCCTGGGTCCAGCGCAATAAGATATAGCAGCAAGTTCTATCACCGGCGCACCCCCCCCCCCCCCGGCAGAGAAACGCCGGCTCAGGGCTCAGGATCCCACTGAGAAGCCCCAACCCCTGCTGGCACTCCCCTGAGAGCACCTCCATAAGCTCGCCCTAGCAGAGGAGAAGGTCAGAGGGGAAGGACAGAGAGGCAGCCTGCCAAGGACACAGCACCCTCTCTCCAGCGGCCCCTAGCAGAGGGGGACAAGCTATGGATCTGAGGACACTCAACCCTACCCGGTACTCTCTTGGGATCAGCAAAAATAGATTCTACTGCTAGGCTGCTTCTGGCAGAGAGATCTGGGCCCGGGGTCTAGGATTGAATACACTCACCCTAACTCTTTCCCGCGCCACCCAGGGACCAGTCAACACAACCCCTCCTGGCAGAGGGAAAGAACAAAGAGGCAGCACACAGGAAAGGTGGACACCGAGTCCTGCGGCCACAGTGTCACAGAGCTGACTGTTACCCTAGCCGTGCACTTCTGCAGCAGGACCAAAACTGAGAGTAGTGAGCAAGGGGAACCCCTGTGCATTCCAACTGGTCCTGCAGGAGAGCGAGTGAGCCTTCTAGGGAGAGATTGCCCCAGACCCAGGGCCTCTCCACAGAAGCAACCAGACGAGAAACCTGCCACCCACACTCCTAGTGTGGGCATCAGAGGGATTCTTGGGATAGCGACATTGAAGCCTCTGCCTTGCGGGTCCACCAGGGTAATCCAGGCAAACAATCCCTGGATCTCAGTCAGAACTGCGTAATAGTGGCTTGCAGGCCACTGCAATAGTCAGACAATCTGCGCATGCACACTGCGCCCGCTAAAAGCGCACGCGAATAGCGCCAGCGTCACATTCTTTACTTAGGCAAAACTGAAAACACAGTGCACACCCCCAAAGCAGTGAACCTCTCTCATCTTCCTGAATAAAGCAGTCCAGAAAACAGAAAGAGAGGATCATAGCCCAAACTACAATCTCGAGGAACAACCAGTGAGGATTATAAATAACCAGATGGCTAGAGGCAGACGTAAGAACACTCCCAACAAAAATCAGGACATAATGATCTCACCAGCAACCCCACAAAAAAAAATGGACACTTCAATTCACTAGATATACAAGAAAACGACCTCAAAACTGTTTCTCCAGCTATTAGAGGCCCATAGAGATGAAATGAACAAAGCCCTCAGAGAAATAACCAAAGAAATCGAGACTAACCAAGAGGAAACAAATCGTGCACTCAGAGAAATGACCACGAAAATTGAGGCAAACAGAGAAGAAATTCACAAAGCTCTCAAAGAAATGTCCACGCAAATGAAGGCAAATAAAGAAGAAATAAACAAAGCTCTCATAGAAATACAGGCAATTATACCCAAAGAAGTAGAGGCACAATTAGTGATACATAGAGAGGAAACAGACAAAAAAATAGAAGCTATCATTGAAAAACAGGAGTCCACATTCAAACAGATGAAGGAAATGGTGGAAGACATGAAAACAGAATTAGAATCAATAAAAAAAAAACACAAATAGAGAAAAACCAGGAGCTGGAGAACATAGAGAAAAGATCAGGCACCACAAAGGTAAGCATCACCAACAGAATACAAGAGATGGAAGAAAGAATCTCAGGAGCCGAAGATACACTTGCGGAAACTGACATGTCTCTCAAAGAAAAAATAAAATCAGAAAAGTTCCAAACACAAAACATCCAAGAAATCAAGGACACCATGAAAAGACAAAACCTAAGAATAATAGGAGTAGAAGAAAAAGAAGACATCAGGCTCAAAGGTCCGGAAAATATTTTCAAGAAAATTATAGAAGAAAACTTTCCCAACTTAAAGAAGGAGATGGCCATAAACATACAAGAGGCCTACAGAACACCAAGTAGACTAGACCAGAAAAGAAATTCTTCACGTCACATCATAGTCAAAACACTGAACCTACAAAACAAAGAAAAAATTCTAAAAGCAGCAAGGGAAAAAGGCCAAGTAACATATGAAGGTAGACCTATCAGAATCACACCAGATTTCTCAACAGAAACTATGAAAGCCAGAAGGGCCTGGACAGAAATCATACAGTCCTTAAAGGACCACAGATTCCAACCCAGACTACTATACCCAGCAAAACTTTCAATCAACATAGACGGAGAATTCAAGATATTCCAAGACAAAACCAAATTTAAACAATATCTACATAGTAACCCAGCTCTACAGAAGTTACTAGAAGGGAAACTCCAAACCAAAGAAAACAACTACAATGAAGGAAACAGAGGAAATAGATAATTACACAACAAAAAAACCAAAAGAAGACAAGCAATGAAACTCAGTGACACCACCAACACCACATCTAAAGTAAGTAACAATTGTTGGTCACTAGTTTCTATCAACATCAACGGACTCAACTCCCCAATTAAAAGACACAGACTAACAGAATGGTTGCGGAAACAGGATCCAACATTCTGTTGCATCCAAGAAACACACCTATGCAACAAAGATAAACACTACCTCAGAGTAAAGGGCTGGAAAAATGTCTTTCAAGCAAATGATTCCAGAAAACAAATGGGAGTAGCCATCCTAATATCTAATAAAATAGACTTTCAACCCAAGTTAATCAAAAAAGATAAGGA
>NW_026596460.1:5452365-5456338 GCF_907164565.1 Psammomys obesus
GGCTGGGATACAGAGTTAATAAAATGTAACTGATAAGAAAAAAATAAAATTAAATAAAAAAAAAGAAAAAAAACAAAAACAAAACAAAACAAAACAATCCATAATCATAGTTCCAAGCTCAAGATTTTAAATTTCCTTTGGCTTGTCTTTATGTATAGACTTAAAAATGTTTCTCATTGTGTTAAATTTGTATACATACAGTCTTCTGGATAGAGGGGAAAACCCCTCTTTCAGCATGATGTGTACTCATGCTGAAAATTAAGATGGTGAGCTTTTGCCCTTTTCCTCTACAGGAGGTTTCTGTCCTCTGTGAGGACACCCATATTGCTGTTTCAAAGATTTCAGAACAATCCATGAGGCTTCTGCCTTTCCTAAGCTCACTTCAATAAGTATTCATACTTTTAACTCAAGATTGTTTCCCAAGCCTCTGCTGTACCAAAACACAAAATGTATGTCTAGTACCGGTTTTTTTTTTTTTTTACATTGTATATTTCAGTGCAGATTGCAAATAATGGCAGTGCTAACATGTTTAAAATGCTAACATGTCTGAAGTTTGTCTCCCTTTGTAAACTTAAAAAAGATTCTCACAAGCTACAAGAATCCACCTAATGGGTCAGTGGCGCCTTTGCTAAGTAGAAGAGAATATTATATCTACATCCTTTCATTTGTATCTTCAAAAGTGTTATTCAGAATTCAGAAAATTCACTTATATGTTCAAAATGCAAAACCCACTTACCTTAGGGTCTCATCCTTTTCTAGTTTGTTTAATTTGTAAAGTTGAACATGTGCACTGAGAATTTGAGGATCTAAAGGCAGCAGAGAAATCACAAGGAGGAGCTTATAGGTCATTAACAGGGATCCGAAAGTACCTCAGGGATATGAGAAAACAAATAGTAGACACAGCAAGTATCACATTATCACATATGTGTTGCTCTGATATAGTCTGACTTTATAATCACATAAGTCATACAGTGATGTTGGAAGCAAACTGTTGGTTCATGTTGTTGCTGTGCTAAAATAGCACAATCAAAAGCAACTTTGGGAAACAGTTACTTGGTTTTACAGTATGAGAGAGAAGAGTCCACCATAGTGGGGAGACAAGGCAGCAAGTGGCAGTATGGTGGCAAGAGCTGGAAGCTCAGCGATTACTTCTCCAACTCAAACAGGAAAAAGAAATAGTGAACTGGGAAGTGTGGAGAGGCTATACATTCTCAAAGCCTACCCTCAGCCATGTACTTCCTTCAGCAAGGCTCTCTACCAGCTGAAAGTTCTGTTACTATTCCAAAAAATCAACAGCAACTAGGGACTAACTATTCTAATAGTCACCTTTGGGCAACTAGTTCTCATTCAACCTACTTTATCTTTTTTAATTTTTATTTATATAAGCAGAATGGTAGCAAGAAGTTAAAATTTCTTTCATGTTGATGGATGGGAGTTGGAGCAATGAACTTTTAACAAAAAGAATTGTGGTTGATAGAGTGTTTAACGTAGTCACTGAGTTGGGTGTTACTGTTAAGTTACATAACAAAGCCACCTTCTCTGCTTTTCTGCCTCTGAATAGCAGACAGGTGTTGAAAATTGTTGTATTGTTGAAGGAAAAACACAGTCAAGCTTGGAGAACTGGTATGCTTGCCAATCAGATGTGCCCTAAGTGGCATTGCAGCTTCTTTGCATGCTAATGACCAAATTCTCTTGATCAATCTTGGGCTTCTCTTGTGAGTAAAATCTTGTTCTGCCCTGTTTTGTGTGTGGATTAAACTTGTGGGTGAATGTGCTCACCTGTGCATGCATGTTTGAAGACCAGAGTTGGGCACTGGATATTCTTTCTCTACCCTTTAGTTAGTTTGGCTCCATTACCCCCTGGAAATAACTGTAAAGGTATGCAAAAAAATTAAATTTGGCATATGGATTTGTTTCATTTTGCAGAGTTTAGAAAATTGAAGTGTGTACATCATACAATTGCTACCTATTTGATATCTCAATGGGCTTCTGCCTTGAGTTCTGAAAAGGCTGATTCTGTAATTACACATTTATTAGAAGTGATGGCTATCTTAGAGACACCTTTACAGATTAAACTGATAATGTTGGGGCATATTTATCCAGTAAAATGCAACAACTACTAAAAGATTATAACATAACATATGTTACGGTTATACCTTACAGTTCTACAGGTCAAGCAATATTGGAAAGATCTAATTGGACTTTAAAGGAAATACTCATAAAATAGAAGGGGAATATAAGATCTCCAAAAGATAGATTAAGTAATGCTATGTTAACTTTTAATTTTTAAAATGTCAATGAGACAGGTAACACAGCTGCTTGAAAACACTGGGTTTTAGAAAGGACTGGTGAATTAAATCTGCCTATCTACTTTAAGGATTTGTTAACTTCAGAATGGAAATCAAGAATTATGTTGTATTTGTGAGGAAGATATGCTTTTGTTTCTACAGGAGACAACAAGCTATGAATTCCCTCAAAGTTAATAAACATTAAATTTTACCATGGAAGACCTTCTGAAAATCTCGGCTGCTGACATGGAAGAAGAAGAACAACAAAACAGGTGACAGGAATACTTGTCCCCCACTACATGGGAACATCTTAGGAGACTGGCTGAGACATGAATGTCTCTGCAGAAGCCAATGAATCTTTTTGGCTACCTGGTCCTCATGATTTATTATGACATGCCATTTCTTCATATGGCATAGATGTAGATTTATATTACAGCTTGGTTTTGCAGTTCAAATGGACTTAAAAAGTCGCCAATACATTTCCCCTGCTCAAACAGAGAGCACAGAATTATCATTAGCTGATTTGTGCACACTGCACATTCTATATATGTATTAATGCAGAAATATCCCTACAATATTACCTTTAAAAGCTTGTGTGATTTCAGAGCAAAAGGACCACACACCAATAAAGACAAAATAAGTATCCCGGATGATCCAGTCTCACAGACTGCCTCAGTTGCTGTTTTCTCAAAAATTGCATCCCGGACGGCTTCAAAGTGGTAAGCCCCAAATGGTCCAGCCTCACAGATTGTCTTCACCAGGACTTCAGTTAAGCCCTTTCCTATCCCACAGAGCCTGGACAGTGAGTGAAACAGCCAGCTCTCCAAGGACTTTGCCAATTTCTGAATTTTCTTAGGGTCCCCAAAATATGCCTTTGCACCCAGACAGCAGGAAGAAATGGCACCCTTATTCCTGAGAGGTGGGATGGATGGTTTTTGGTTGTTTGGTGGGTTATGGATATTTATTGTCATTTAGGATAGTTGTTTACAAATTGTTATTTTGTTGGTCAGGGAGGAAAGAAAATAAAGGAGGTTAGATTCAGGAATCTTTTTCTCTCTTTCTTTTTCTCTGATCTAGCCTTCTTTTTCTCCTACCTAATGTTAGGGTGTAAGGGAGGAAGAGATAAATGTACAAAAGGGAAGATAAAGGAATGAAAGAACAAAAAATGGGTATAAAGGGATGAAAGGACAAGGAAGGATGGATCATTTTACATTGTTTTAGTCTAGAAAGCAACAGTAAGTCTCAAGTATTTTAGATTGGTACGGATTTATGATGATAGAAATTTAATTATATTTGCTACTACATACTGTATATATGTTTCAATCAGGTATTGTTCATATGTAACTCATTTAAAATGTAATGCAAAGTTCTAATCTTATGAAAGCCACTATTGTAAACTGTTAAGGATAATTTTTGAAATGCAAGTTAATAGTCAGTCACTTATAAATAATCAAACTTGTAGTCATGTTAAGTACTAGTTTAGTTAATTACAGAAATAAGATATATTTTCAAAGTTAAGCAGACAGTATATACCTAGAAACAAGCAAATTGTCTATTTAAATATACGTTACATAGACAGGTGGTCTTCAAACATTTCAGAGATAATATGGCATTTGAAGTGCTTTAAAAATAACAAATAATAAATAAATAAATAAATAAATAAATAAATAAATAAATAAATAAAT
>NW_026596460.1:5456348-5605968 GCF_907164565.1 Psammomys obesus
AATAAATAAATAAATAAATAAATAAATAAATAAATAAATAAATAAATAAATAAATAAATAAAATAAAAGGCTTTTCTGACATAGAGGCAGCTCCTGGCAGCACCTCCAATCTACTCTATGGAAGATGATGAGCACCAAAGACCCTCTACCTGGAGTTTGCTTCCTATGTGGCAAAGCAGGCCACTGTGCAAAAAACTGCCCCTTATGTTAACTGCTGACAAAATGCTGTCTAAACTGTGGACAAGCAAGACACTGGAAGTTGATTGTCCCACTTTGCATAGACAAAGTAGGACAGTCCTTCAAAATTTCTGCTTCACAGAAAAGGGAAGAAAACCTTCTGGGCCTGGTGGCCAAAGATGGATGCCCCACTGACACAGAAATTTTGGATGACTGTCCAGGTAGCCATTAGTCTCTGTCACTTATATAGACTTGGAAGCTACTTGCTTTGCACTTCCTTCTTACTCAGGTAAAATTTATCCTTCTCAGGTCTCTGATGTGGTTGAAGACTAGAGAGTTATATAGTTTTAGTTATAGACTAGATAGTTATAGTTTTCCTTGTTACCAGAGTCTGGAAAAGAAAAACTCATAAAAGTGGTTTAAAGTTTTTAAAGATCGGAAGAGATAAAAGTTGTTTAGAATCAAACAAATGTTTTAAGGTCTAAGAGATATTTTAAGGTTGGCAAATGCAAGTTATGGTGATTAGAGGATATAACAGCTTATATGATGTTAGGTAGTGATTTAGGTAATAGAAGTGATTTAGGTACCGAACTTTGGACTCACCAAGGTAAGATAGATAGTTGAGCACTTTCTCCAAGGTTTCCAAATACACATTGACTAGACATTGTAAATGTAGTTCTTACCTGATAGTTTTCATAATTGTTCTTATTTTATATAGTTTATTGATGTTAGAGATAAAGATATTTCCTGGACTAAAAGGAGGAGATGTTAGGAATGACCTTTTAAAATTTGTGTGAAGGTGTGTCTCTGTATTTTTTGTACAACTGCTAATTCTGTATCACCAGAAAGATAAGTACTGGCAGGATTTTGGTATTGTAATTTTTGTGGCCCATCACCAGGTTTTCTATTTGAAAATGCTCACCCTTTTTCACCTGATTAAAGGTAACGTAAAATATGTATCAGGTGTTGTCTCACTGCTGATTGGTTGTAATAAATATCTAGTTGCCAATATCTGGGGCAGATGGTATGTGGATGGAACTTCTGGACAGAGGGAGTGATGCTGGGAGAGGCAAGCAGAAGCAGCAGAATTGGAACTAGACATGGAGCTAGGTGGTAGTGATCCCTGTAATCCCGGCACTCAGGGAGACAGCCAGGAGGATCTTTGTGAGTTTGAGGCCGGCCTGGTCTACAGAGTGAGCTCCGGGACAGCCAAGGCTACACAGAAAAACCCTGCCTTGGAAAACAAACAAACACACAATCAACAAACAGAAAATAAAGTGGACACAGAGGAAGCAGACATGGACCTCACCAAATTAGAGAAGTATAGAGCTAGTTACGAGGTGTGTCATAGGCTAGAAAAATTGGGTTAATTCTAAATGAGAAAAGGGAGAATAATGCAGCAAAAGGCCCAAGCGTTAAACTATATTAGAAGTCTTTGTGTGTTACTTATTGCACCGTTGGGTCCAAGCTAAGCCTAGCAACAATGGATCCTGTTTTTGCTTCTGTTCTGTTATCCCGAGTCTTTTTAATGGGGAATTGATTCCATTGATCTTGAGAGATATTAATGACTAATATTAATTGCTAATTCCTCGTATTTTGATGTTGGTGGTAATAGTGTCTTGTGCATCATGTATTTCTCTTCTTTTGGTTTTGCTGGTGTGAATTTATTTATTTCCTGTGGGTTTTTTTTTTTTTTTTTTTTTTTTTTGTCTAATCAACCTTGGCTTAAGTTATTCTAGTATTTTATGTAAGGGCTGGATTTGTGGAAAGTTTTGCCCCTGGGCTGCCATTTTGTTCTCCTAAAGACTGCAAGACATCTGCAAAGGCCTTTCCGCCTTTCTAATCTCTGTTGAAAAGTAGGGTGTAATTCTAATAGGTCAACCTTTATATTTTACTTTGTCCCCTTCCCTTGCATCCTTTAATGTTCTTTCTTTGTTCTGTACATTTAGTGTTTTGATTATTATGTGATGGGAGGATTTTCATTTTTTTTTTATCAATCTATTTAGTGTTCTGTAAGCTTCTTGTATGTTTATAGGAATGTCTTTTTTAGTTTAGAAAAATTTTCATCTACAGTTTGTTGAATATATTTTCTGGGCCTTTGAGCTTGGATTCTTCTCCTTTTTCTATTCCTATTTGTTAGAGCAACTTTTATTTCCCTGATTTAATTGTTATCTCAGAGGCTTACTGTCTCTGTATGCTAACCTACTCCTAGTCCTGGAAGTTTCTGACCTGTGTACAGTCTAATCCTAGGATGCTTTCAGCATCTGAGACTTACTTCTGAGTAAGCTCACCCTTTTTTGTTCTTTCTGAACTCCTGCTGGCTGGTTTAATGCAACTGTTCTGGCTCAAACTCCTACCCTAGCTGACTGATTTAATCTGGCTTCTCTCTTGGCCTCTGACTGAATTTCTCTGCTTGGCCTCATACTAACTTTGGCAATAAGTTCTAATCTTCTGGCTCCTTCTCATTCTCTGTTTTGTTCTGTCTTCAGCTGGGTCTAATTTGTTCTCTTTGTAACCTGTCTCTGTAAAACTCTGTGGGTAAAACTGCCTCTGAATTCCATGAACTGGATGACCACAAACTCAACTCTACCGCACTGCCTCTCGACTACCTGACTCAACTGAACTGACTGAACAGCACTGAATAGAACTCAGAGATTTTTTTTTTCCTGAGTGTTGGGATTAAAGGAATGTACCACCACTCCTGGACCTAAGCTTTTCTTTACCTGAAATTTTCTCTATACCAGGCTGGCCTTGAACTCAGGTATACTTGCCTCTCTGTCTCCTGAGATTAAAGGAATATATTCTAGCTTGATCACATAGACCTAGAAGGTCCTTGGATGTGCTCTCGTCCTAGAGCAGCCATGTTCTGAATTAAAATTTCTCTGCACCTTAGGTTTGGCTTTTTTCCTAGTGTCCCAGATTTCCTGGATGTTTTGTGTCAGGAACATTTTAGATTTAACATTTTCTTTGAATGATGTATTAATTTCATTTTTAATTAAATTTTTATTTTTTATATTAATTACAGTTTATTTACTTTGTATCTCAGTTGTAGCCCTTCCCTCCTCCCCTCCCAATCCCACCGCCTTCCCTCATCTCCTATGCCACTCTCCAAGTCCACAGATAGGGACAGTCCTCCTCCCCTTCCACCTGACATGGTTTATCCCGTCTCATCAGAACTTGCTGCATTGTCCTCCTCTGTAGCCTGGCAAGGCTTCTCCCCCATCAGGGGAAGGCAGTCAAAGAGCTAGCCACTGAGTTCATATCAGAGACAGTCCCCGATCCCTTACTAGGGTACCCACTTGGATACTAAGCTGCCATGGGCTACATCTGTGCAGGGGTTCTAGCTTATATCCATGAATGGTCCTTGGTTGGAATATCAGTCTCAGAAAAGACCCCTGTGCTCAGATTTTTTGGTTCTGTTGCTCTCCTTGAGGAGCTCTTGTCCTGGCCAGGTCTTACTCTCTCCCCCTTTTTTCATAAGATTTCCTGCATTCTGCAAAAAGTTTGGCTATGAATCTCAGTATTTGCTTTGATACCCTGCTGGGTAGAGTCTTTCCGAGGCCCTCTGTGATAAGCTCCTGTCCTGTTCCGTTTTCTCCCTCTTCTGACATCCATCTCGTTTGCCTTTCTGAGTGAAGATTGGGCTTCTTACCAGGTGTACAGGTTTTAGTATTATTATCTTATATTATATGTCTAATATCCACCTATAAGTGAGTATATTCTATGTGTTTCTTTCTGCTTCTGGGATACCTCACTTAGGATAATCATTTCTAGATCCCACCATTTGCCTGCACATTTCATAATTTCCTTGTTTTTAATTGCTGAGTAGTATTCCATTGTGTAAATGTACTGCAATTTCTGTATCCATTCCTCTGTTGAGAGACATCTGGGTTGTTTCCAGATTCTGGCTATTGCAAATAAAGCTGCTACAAACATGGTTGAGCAAATGTCCTCAGTGTGCAATCAATAAATGGGACCTCATGAAATTGAAAAGCTTCTGTAAAGCAAAAAGACATAGTCGTTAAAACAAAACGACAGCCTACAGATTGGGAAAGGATCTTTACCAACCCAACATCTGACAGAGGGCTGATATCTGGAATCTATAAAGAACTAAAGAACTTAAAAGGCAATAATTCAAGTAACCCAATTAAAAAATGGGGTATGGAGCTAAACAGAGAATTCTCTGTAGAGGAATATAGAATGGCAGAGAAACACATAAGGAGATGTTCAATATCCCTAGCTATCAGAGAGATGCAAATCAAAACGACCCTGAGATTTCACCTTATACCCATCAGAATGGCTAAGATCAAAAACTCAAGTGACAACGCATGCTGGAGAGGCTGTGGAGAAAGGGGAACCCTCCTCCATTGCTGGTGGGAATGTAAACTGGTACAACCACTTTGGAAATCAATCTGGCGCTTTCTCAGACAATTAGGAATAGTGCTACCTCAAGATCCAGCTATACCACTCCTAGGTATATATCCAAAATATGCTCAAGTACACAACAGGAACATTTGCTCAACCATGTTTGTAGCAGCTTTATTTGTAATAGTCAGAACCTGGAAACAACCCAGATGTCCATCAATGGAGGAATGGATACAGAAATCGTGGTGCTTTTACACAATGGAATACTACTCAGCAATTAAAAACAAGGAAATCATGAGTTTTGCAGGCAAATGGTGGGATGTAGAAAAAAAAATCATCCTGAGTGAGGTATCCCAAAAGTAGAAAGACACACATGGTATATACTCACTTATATAGACCTATAAAATAGGATAAACATACTAAAATATGTACACCTAAAGAAGATAAATAAGAAAGTGGTCCAGGGGTAAGATGATCAATCCTCATATAGAAAGACAAAGGGGATGGACATTGGAAATAGGAGAAAACAAGTAACAGGAGAGTAGCCTACCACAGAAGGCACCTGAAAGACTCTACCTAGCAGTGTATCAAAGCAGATGCTGAGACCCATATCCAAGCCTTCGGCAGAGTGTAGGGAATCATATGAAGGAAGGAGGAATTAGTATATCCTAGAGGGGACAGGGAGCCCTACAAGGTCTAAATATATCTGAGCACAGGGGTCTTCTATGAGACTATTTATCCAACCAAGGGCCATGCATGGATATAACCTACAACCCCTGCTCAGACAGCCCATGGTAGCTCAGTATCCAAGTGAGTTCCCTAGTAAGGGCAACAGGAATTATTTCTGACATGAACTCATGAGCTTCCCCTCCCCCCTGAAGGAGGAGCAGCCTCGCTAGGCCACAGATGAAGACATTGCAACCATCCTGAAGATACCTGATAAGCTAGGGCCAGATGGAAGGAGAGGAGGACACCCCCTCTCAGTGGACTCGGAAGGGGGCAGGGAGGAGATGAGGGAGGGGAGGATTGGGAGGGAAAGAGGGAGAGGGCTACAGCTGGGATACAAGTGAATGTATAAAATTATTTAAAAATAAAAAATATTTAAAAAAAATTTTAAAAATGTCCTCGTTGTGTACTTGAACTTATTTTGGATATATGCCTAGGAGTGGTATAGCTGGATCTTGAGGAAGTGCTATTCCTAGTTGTCTGAGAAAGTGCCAGATTGATTTCCAAAGTGGTTGTACAAGTTTACATTCCCACCAGCAATGGAGGAGGGTATCCCTTTCTCCACATCCTCTCCAGCATGCGTTGTCACTTGAGTTTTTGATCTTAGCCATTCTGATGGGTATAAGGTGAAATCTCAGGGTCGTTTTGATTTGTGTCTCCCTTATGACTAAGGTATCAGTCTCTTATAATTCATTCAGAGCACATTTGTTTCTGAAAAACATGAATTATCATTTATTTTAAAACAGATATGCTCAATGTAGAGCAAATCATATTGCCTTGATGTCCTTTTCATGAACTCACAAGCTAGGACCATAGATTGCAATGTGAAGATGAATCCACTTAAGGGGCTCTTAGAAATACCTTCAGGGGGAAGGACACAAGCAAGAGATCATTACCCTACACTATATTATAAGTCATGTATTATAACACAAATATCTACAGCAGCAAATACTCTTGCCCCATAAGCCTAACTGCATGAGATAAAGTCCATGTCTATCACAGAAGTAAGGCTGAGTAGAAACGAAAAGACAAAGCTCGATATTGTGGTAAGGTTGCACATTGGCTCCAAAATCTGACTCTGCTTCTAGTGTTTGATATTTCCTTCTTTTTAAATTTTTTTCATTTTATTGAAATAGATTTTTTCACATATTATATCCTAATCATGGTTTCCCTTCCCTCTACTCCTCCCAGATCCTTCTGAATTCCCCTCCCATACAAATCCACTCCCTTTCTATCTCTCTCTCAAAAAAAAAGACAAACAAACAAACAAAAACCCAGACTTGCAATGGATAATAATAAAGTAAAACAAAAACTAATATATCAGAATTGGACAAAAGAAAAGAAAAGAAAACAAAACAAAACAAAACAAACAAACAAAAAAAAAACACAAGAAAAGAGCCCAAGAGTAGGTCTAGGTCACAGGAACCCACTCATTTCCACTCTCAGGAGTACTATTAAAACACTAAACTGGAAGCTACAATTTCTACCCACAAGACATAGTGCAGACCTGTAAAGGCCCTGTGCATATTGCCTTAGTTTCTGTGCGTTCATAGGAGATTTCGATGTGTTGCTTTAGAGAATCTTCTTTCCTTTGTGCCTTCCACCCTTTCCACCTCTTACGCTCTTTCTGCCTCTTCTTTCACAGAGTTCCCTGAACCCTGAGGAGTTGAATAGGATAGAGACTTCCCTTTTAGTCATGACTGTATCATAAGTCTCACTCTTTGCATATTATCTTGCTGTGGTTCTTTGTACTTGTTCCCATATGGCACAGGAGTAAGTTTCTCTGGTAATGGCTGGGCAAGGTGTTGATCTATGAAAATAATAGGGTGTCATTAGGAGTCATTTTATCACCGCATGTTGTTTTAGTTATTTTTAGAACAGTAGTACTTGGTTTTACCCTAGTTCCCTAGAATATCTAGTGTCTGGTTCTTAATTACCTAAGCATTGTCAGGTATGGGTTCCATCCTCATGGAGTGAGATTAACTCAAATCAAACATTGGGTGGTTATTCCTACAAACTTTGTGTTGTAGGATATTTGATCCCATGTGATCCCCAAGATTGTGAACTGTAAAATACCTGTCTTTTGTTTGGTATAGTTCAGGCCTAATCCAAGAACTTTCTGTTTATTGTAAACAAGTGAGTATGGTGTTGCTCAGACCTAGCATACACCTTTAATCCAAGAGATTTATTACCCAGGATTTATTAGAGTTGACCTTAGGTCGAAGTAGAGCAAGTAATCAGCTGACAGGGATTAACAAAGAAGGAGGAACTTTGAGTTGAAGCGTTTTTAAGACAGCATGGAGAAGAAGAATGAGCTTTCTGGGATCTTTAGCTTTTTATCTTTTTGGGTTTTAGTTTTTTGCTTTGTTAGCTCTTTAGTATTTAGATTTTTGCCTGTTGACTTTTTCCTCCTGGGCTGTTGGGTGAGCTAGCAGGCCTTTTTCTCTTGGGTCATCAGCTGAGCTATCAGGCTTTTGGCTTCTTCCATCTGGGATATGAGCTAAATAAGAAAGGCCTTTTCCTTCTGGTATGTGATGTGAGGTGAGTAGGAAAGTCAGCTGTGTGCTTTCTCTGAGTTAGCAAGTTTTCACCCTGGCATCTGGCTCCTGAGTCATCATTGGTAAATCCAAAGACTGGGAGTTTCACTCATTATAACAACAGCTTTGGAGCACTATTGTACTAGCATATTTTGTAGGCAGAAGTTCATTGTAGGACAAATGTTCCATGGCTGGTTAGTGTTTAGACTGTTACATTTGTATCTTCAGAATGCCTTTCTGTGCAAAAGGCAGTAGAATATAAGTGTGAAGTCTCTTTGTAGGCACTAGTTCTACATCTCTGTGTTCAATGGGTTGCATAGGTCTTGTCTTTAGCAATGGAGTTTTGCTGTCAGTTTGTGGAGAACAAGCTATAGTCTTGGCAACAGCCTGGAATGTTTGGAGATTCCTATGGGACAACATGGGTCAAAACCTCAATAACTGTCACCCAATCCTGGGGCTGGAAGCTTTATTTGGTAACAAAAGATGGCCATTTAGGGATCCGCATTCTCGATAATTTGGCAGTTTTATTTGAAAAGCCTTCATTTATGTATATATTTTAGGGAGCTTCTACTGTTATAAATGTCTTTACTAACCCTAAAATGACTGTTAATTTTAGCTGTCTGTTCTGATATTCCTTCCTTCATCATGCATTGATTATGTTTATGGACTAAAGAGTTATTAGTCTTTGAAGAAGCATAGTTCCTGAGGTTGGATAAAGTGCCTGGATTTACCATACATGTATGTAACATAATTTCACCTCTTAGTTACTCTATATCATCCTCTGTTGACAGCTGGCCTGATCAAGTTTGCTTTCTCTGAGGGCCTAATGTATGGAGAAGGAACATAGCTTCTTCCCCAAACCAGGAACATCCTTGTCAGAGCCAATAACAGCTTGGGGCAAGGGCTTTGGAAACTTTTCCCTAAGGCCTTGATTCATATATATCATGAGAACCCAGTTCCTCCAACTATAAGGCACTATGGTTATTAGTCCCCAGGCTGCTGTGTGCTTAGTCTGTGATGTTCTTTAAAATTCCCATGTTACCACAATCTGTATCCATTCCTCCATTGATGGACATCTGGGTTGTTTCCAGGTTCTGACTATTACAAATAAAGCTGCTACAAACATGGTTGAGCAAATGTCCTTATTGTGTACTTGAGCCTTTTTTGGATATATGCCTAGGAGTGGTATAGGTGGATCTTGAGGAAGCGCTATTCCCTGTTGTCTGAGAAAGCGCCAGATTGATTTCCAGAGTGGTTGTACCAGTTTACATTCCCACCAGCAGTGGAGGAGGGTTCCCCTTTCTCCACAACCTCTCCAGCATGTGTTGTCACTTGAATTTTTGATCTTGGCCATTCTGATGGGTGTAAGGTGAAATCTCAGGGTCATTTTGATTTGCATTTCCCTGATGGCTAATGAGGTTGAGCATTTCTTTAAGTGTTTCTCCGCCTGCCATGGACCAGCCCTGTCAGGATCCCTGTGTTCGCGGCAAAATCAGAGGTTTGGATGTCAGGGAGGCACAGTTTCAGGTGAATGACAGTCAGAGACGACACCGAGATGGCTTTGACTCTGCTGTAATTTTACTGAAGTCGGGCTAATAATTTTATAGTGATTTCATAAGGAAGCACCTTAAAGTTGGCATGCTTTTCAGAACATTCAAACTTTTACCAAGGATACAAAGTTTATGTTTTAACTCGAAAGTGCAGCTAAGTGTAAAGCAATGCCCACAAGAAATCTTGGCCTAGAAACTTTCTGATCAAAGCAAACAAGAAACAAAAACCTCAAACTGTGGTTTCATTATCACTGACTAGTGAAGGAGAAAAGTCAGGAGCTATAATAGTTCTCCAAGCCAAGTCAAATACCTGCCAAAGTCTTTTTCTACATTAAAGTCTAAATACACCTTAGTCAACCATCCTCCCATATGTCTTGCTAAAGATTTATAATCTTCCTTAGAAACAAGACGCTAAAGGGAGGCATGCTCAAGCCTGCTGTACTTGCTTATGCTATTTTTTCCTAAGAAGGAGCCCATTATTTCTTTTTCTATTCTTATAATGCTTTCTGATACTAAATCTGATTCATTACTTCTTTTAAAATTATTTTTCTTTTACTCTATTCTTGCTAAAGCTTTTAATAATCTATCAAAAATATATTTCCTTGAATAGTTAGTTGTGCTGTACCAGGAATCATAGAGAAAAATCAAAAGGCTCATTCAATCCTTCATCTGAAAAAGCAGGATTTTCAGAGTACATCTTTTTTGCGTAGATGGCCAGGGAGAATATCTAGTGACTTCCAGGGAGCGGATTCCCATAGGAAATGTGTCTCCTCATCTTAGCAGCATAATTTTGTGCTTATATAGCACATTTTTATTCTCACATAGACTCTGCAGTTACTGTGGTATCTGCCATTTGATATTCCTCTATCGAGAATTCTCTGTTTAGCTCTGTTCCCCATTTTTTAAATTGGATTACTTGATTTGTTGCTTTTCAACTTCTTTAGTTCTTTATATATACTGGATATTAGTTCTCTGTCAGATAGCGGGTTGGTGAAGATTCTACATCTACACAGTGGAATATTACTCAGCAATTAAAAACAAGGAAATCATGAAATTTGCAGGTAAATGATGGGATCTGGAAAGGATCATCCCGAATGAGCTATCCCCGAAGCAGAAAGACACACATGGTATATACTCACTCATATAGACATATAATATAGGATAAACCTACTAAAATCTGTACATCTAAAGAAACTAATCAAGAGGGAGGACTCCGGCTAAAATGCTCAATCCCCACTCTGAAAGGCAAAGAGGATGGACACCAGAAGAAGAAGAAAACAGGAAACAAGTTAGGAGCCTCCCACAGAGGGCCTCTGAAAGGCTCTGCCCTGCAGACTATCAAAGCAGATATTGAGACTTATGGCCAAACTTTGGGCAGAATGCAGGGGATCTTATGAAAGAAGAGGGAAATAATAGTTAGATCTGGAGAGGACAGGAACCCCACAAGGAGAGCAACAGAATCAAAAAAATTGAGCACAGGGGTTTTTCCTGAGACTCATATTCCAACCAAGTGCCATGCATGGAGATAACTTAGAACCCCTGCACAGATGTAGCCCATGGCAGTTCAGTGTCCAAGTGGATTCCATAGTAATGAGAACAGGGACTGCTTCTGACATGAACTGATTGGCCTTCTCTTTGATCACCTCCTCCTGAGGGGGGAGCAGCCTTACCAGGCTACAGAGGAAGACAATGCAGCCACTCCTAATGAGACCTAACAGACTAGGATCAGAAGGAAGAAAAAGAAACCCTCCCCTACCAGTGGACTTGGGGAGGGAAGTGTGTGGAGAAGGGGGAGGAAGGGAAGGATTGGGAGGGGATGAGGGAAGGAACTAAACGGGGGATACAAAGTAAATAAAGTATAATTAAAAATAAAAAAATTCCCATGTTACTCTTTTGCAACATTCTTGAATTAGCTTCTTGCTGATTTCCTTTCAACATACTGTACTTTCTAATGACTTCATCCCATTTCACCCCTGGAAACAGTGTATAAGATACTGTACTTCTTAATAAGATTGCTTGGCATATGACATAGATTTTCAAGACCTCCTGATCCTAAACTTAAAAAAAAAACTTTTCTAAGTTCTATCTTTATCTTCTAATCTCCTGGTACTCTGTCCCAGGACCCTGCCACTGAAGAGTGGCCTGCTGGTCCAGGTCATACTCTTCCCCCTATTCTTGATCTATAGTCATTAAAAACTTTAAAAATTACAAAGTCTCAACATAATACTGAGCTAATTTTTGAAATATTAAGGCTTTACATATATAAAAGTTTTAAAAAAGAGACAGAAGAGTTAAAATTCTTATGTAACAAAAAGTATAATAAAAGGAGAAGTGAGGTAGTTTATTAAATGAGTTTATTTTAAAAAATGTCATCTGACATTTGAAGTAGTTCCTCCCAATCAGTAGGCCACACTGACAAGATAAAAAACCAATCAGAGCAGAGGCCATCTCAAACTGTGTGTCATCTCTAGATCCTCTAAGCTCAAGACTGTATTTCAAGGACAATCATAAACTAGCAGACACTCTGAATTCTGAGCTATTCCAATCCATCCATTCTTGGATAGCATCTTATCATCTACCACAGGATACCATGATCCTACTATTTCAATGGTAGGTGGCCAAATCCATGGATTCTAACTCTCCAAGAGTTTCTTCAGCTTCGTTATTTCTTCTAGCACAATGGAGGTGATCACAAATTTCATTTGAAAATGGAGTCTGGCATCTCTCTTCACACCTGAACTCCCCACAAGTGGGTAAAGCTGGCTGAACAGTAACTGAAGTTAGAGAAGTAGAGAACTAAAAAGACAAGACCCATCCTAGAAGTTTCTAGATTATATCCCCTACATATTTAATGTGAACCCAAGGTTTTTGGAAGAAACAATACACAAGAAGCGAAGGTGTCAAAGTTCTTGCTCTCTGATGTTATAGTTAAAATTATATCAAATATTTATACACCCCCTATTCACATGTGAATTCTACATAAATATATGACTTGAATTTTCCAGAAGCTTACACTATGTTAAGGGAAGACCATAATTTCCTAAGGACACAAATCAAGAAAGCCAAATAGTAATAATATGCTAAGTCATTGCTTAAATGTAGACAATATTTGAGCTGGGGTTCTCTTAGTTAACAGGGAGGTGAGACTTTATGGTATCTAGGAGACAAAAAGAAGTGATTAAAGTTTACATAACTCCACAGTAAGAGCAAGTTAGGAAGGAAAGAATACAAAAGAACAGATCTTGTTTATGAAAATTGGAACTGGATCCATGCTAATAATCTAATAACAATCTAATTTCATACCTACAAAAGAGAAAATTTTATCTCTTATTTACTATAATTCATTTTGAAGTTTCAGCTGAATACTGACCTTTGTTACAGAAGAACAAACAAGGTGGCAATAGGAGGGATCCCAATATATGAATATTCATTCTGAAGTTTCAACTGAATATTGACCTTTGTTATAGAAGAACAAACAAGGTGGTAATAGGAGGGATCCCAACATATGATTACTTAAACTGGGAAGACCTGTCCACCTTCTTCATTGTCTTCCTGCTGCAAAGATAAGGAGAGATCTGGGTGTTAGATAATCAAGGCTCAGAAGTCTCAACTCTTACAGGATGATTTCTCTTCAAAACCTATACCAACCTCGAGCTGTTATACATCTCCTGATTGTGTGCTTAATTCTGGAGATGGCATATGGTCAGGACAATAGGTAAGGCACTCCTTTTTTCTCACCTCCTTCCTAGAAATACATTCCCACTTGATGGGGACACATATTGGATTCTCAACTATTGGTGGCTCTGATCTTCACTTTTCTAATCTCTGAGGCAATATGTAGTTTCTCAAGTCTACATCCTGACACTAAATGGCTAGGTGACAAGTAAAAGATTGTGTTCAAACTGAGTTTTCTGACTAAATTATAGATCATCATTTTCATCAACATGACAAGTATGGGAAGAGAGGTTGACTTACTGCTCTTTCAGAGCACTGTGGGTGGCTCACAGCCATCCATGACTCCAGTTCCAGGACTTCTGACCCCATCTTTTGGTCTCTGTGGAAACTGAGTACACACATCCACTTTTGAACATAAAATAAAAAATATGTAAATCTTAAAAAAACAAAAACAAAACCAAAAAAATCTGAATTTAGCTTTTTTGGAATTAAAGAAGCTAAACAACAAGGAGGAACCTAGGGATAATGCTTGATCCTCATTCAGAAGGCCAAATAGGATAGACATCAGAAGTAGGAGAAGACAAGGAACAGGACAAGAGCCTTCCATAGAGGACCCCTGAAAGACCCTACTCACCAGGGTATCGAAGGAGGTACTGAGACTCATAGCCAAACTGTGGGCAAAGTGCTGGAAACTTTATGGAAGAAGGGGGAAATAGAAAGACCTGGAGGGGACAACTCTACAAGGAGAACAACAGAGCCAAAAAATCCAGGGGGGCAGAGAGGCCTCAGAGACCAATGCTCCAACCAAGGCCCATGCATGGAGAGGATCTAGACCCCCTGTTCAGAGGAAGCCCATTGGCTGCTCGGTTTCCAAGTGGGTTCCCTAGTAAGGGGTACAGAGGCTGTCTCTGACATAAACTCAGTGGCTGGCTCTTTGATCACTTCTCCCTGGGGGTTCAGCTTTGCCAGGCAACAGAGGAAGATGATGCAGTGAGCCCTGATGAGACCTGATGGGCTAGGGTCAGATAGAAAGGAAGGAGGACCTCCCTTATCAGTGGACTAGGGAAGGGGCATGGAAGGAGATGAGGGAGGGGACTGCAGCAGGGATAAAAACAGAATCAATTGTAATAAATAAGTAAATAAACAAAATAAAAAAAAACTGAATTAAAAACTCATTACAAAAAAGACTTGAAATTTTTAGTCATAACAAAAGCCATAATAGAAATATAATAGTCCCTGATATGTGCCCAAAATAAAAGATGCTAGGACTACATTTTGATCTGATAGGATAGATACTCTGAAGTTCTCTCTATTTGGTTTTTAACATAGTAGGTCCATTAACCCATGTAGAAATCTTTACTTATATCTCATCATTAATTAAGAGATTTATACCTTTTGGCTGAAGACAATGTCTAACTACTAGTCAACCAACAATTTTCAAGCTGAGACTTTCTCTATTTGTACAATAAACATTTTATATTATGTCTAACATGATACTTTTCACTCAGAAGGTACAAAGACACAGGTATCAATAATTTTGTCTCATAATGACAGAAAAAAAACCTTAGTGTAGCAAGTTCTGTATCATAAAGCAGGAAAACTAAACCAGAGAGTTGGTATTGTATAAACACACACACACATAGACACACACACACACACACACACACACACACACACACACACACACACACTCCCCTGACCACAGGTAGTGTCACTCCATTAGATGAAAACATGTAATATCTGACAACTTCTAACAAAACTTTTAAACTTTAGTTGCTCACAATTCCCCTCCCCCCCCAAAAAAAAGTCAGTTGTTTTCATTCTTACACTGAATGGGTACTTAAGTTGAATCTCACACATAAGTTACAGATAACACACTAAGCATCTAATATATCCTGATCACCAGGAGGAAATACTTAATCCTTCCTTTCATAGTGCCATGGAAATTGTTTATTTTGTTTAATGGTCTATTCCATATTGCCTTCCCTGTATTGACACTCTTTAACTCTTCCCCACTTTCTTTGCTTCAGGTAAAAATAAGTACTGAGGACAATCCAAATATCACATACCTTTCTGCTCATGCAAGGTATATTGCTTGCATTTGTTCTGTTGCCAAATTCTTCTGGAAGATTCATGTCTCTGGTATGTGGGAACATTTCCTACCTGCTTATGAATGTCAGAGAACAGTGAATGTCAGAATGTTTCAGAGTGGGAATACAAAGGGACCATGTTGTAGCAGGAAGACAAGGAAAGTTACTAGAGTACTAACGAGAAACCAAACTGAGAGGGAATGAGGCGACAGAAGGAGCCGAAAGGAACAGAAAGGGTACCAAATAGCAACTCTGTGGTGCATATAGGAAGTGGAATGAGACTGTGCTAAACCTGAAGGTGGTGAGGAAGAAGCTTATGGAGTTCATGACTTAATACTTCTGCTTTCATTTCTGTAGCAAATGCTGTCCTACAAAAGAAGGTGGAAGTTGTGTCAGATAAAAGCATATGTCATGAAGATGATGGCCTAGCCTTAATAACTGTCTACATGGGAAATGTTGCCCACAAGATGTTTGTAGGAATATAAGCTGGAAGGTCTCGTGTACATCCATTTCACCGAAATAGACACTGAAAGGAATACTCCTTTCATGTATGTATCTCAGTATTAAAATAAAATAAAGTGAAATGAACTCTATGAAAAAATATCTGTTGTCCACAATGAAGTGTCTGCATCCTTTCCCCCCAGATTACTTCGTATATGTCCAGACAGTTAAATGTTGGTTGGAGGTACCCTGCTGGTTGATGTTGCAGTTCTTGCCTAGATTGGATAGCCATCACGAGCTTGGCTCTAAAGGCTGAACTCCCTCCCCTCAGCAGGGGCTCCTGCTCTCTGCTTGCCTTCATCTGGAGAGTGCCTTTAGATTACAGATTCCCCTACTCACACTTGAAATACAGCCTCTGACACAGCTCCCTGCTGGTTCTTCCCTCCCTGCACCTATCTATATGTTAATCAAGAACTAGCATTCTGCTCTTACTGTCCAAGTGTGCTGTATAATGCAAATCAAGCATCCTTGAATTGCCTAGTTTCAACCAATTATGTTCACCTTTTCTTGGATCCCCCTAGCCTCTCCCCTAGGGGTATATATTCTTTGTTATCTGGAATGAAAGTTGAATTAGCCATCAGCTGTTCCCAGGGTGTGCTATTCTTGTAAGGTTCTCACCATTCCAGGCAGTCATCTTGCTTCTCCCAGGCAGGAGGAGAACTAAAGTCAAAGGTTTCTTTAACACTAATTTTCCAATAACTGCCTACATAAGAAAATATTACACACAAAATAGCGTAAATTGGAAGGTCCTCCCCTCCATTAGATACAGGCCACTGCAGTAACTGCTGGGAAATGTATTCCTTTCGTGTATATATCACTATAACAAAATTTAAAAAAAGAGTGTAATAAATTTTATGGTGAAATATCTATATTTTAAATAAACTTCTACACTTCACAATGAACTATCTGCATCCTTTTCCTTCAAAATTATTTTTGTATCTGACCAGATAGGCAAAGGTTTCTTTAACTGTTTTTCCAGGACACATTCACAAAAATGATATGCTAAGCATTTTAAAATTTATTTTTAATTTATATATTTACTTTACATCCTGATCATAGCACCCCCTCCTTCTTCCAGGTCCTCCATCCCATCCTCTTTACCCTATCCTCCCCTCTCCTTGTCCTCAGAGAAGGGGAACCCCTCCCACCAACCTACCCTAGCACATCAAATCTCATCTACTGTGGCCAAGCAAGGCATCTCGGATAGGTTAAAGTGATCAAAAGCACACAATAGAGTCCATGTCATAACTAGCACTTGTTCAGCTTACTAGGGAACCCGCATGAAGATCAGACACTCCATAGGTTATATATGTGTATGGGGCCTATGTCCAGTCCATGTATGCTTTTTGGTTAGTGCTTCCTTCTCTGTAAGCCCCCATGGGTCCAGGTGAGTAGACTGTTGGTATTCTTGCAGCATTCTTGTCTCTGCTGGGTCCTTGTATCCTTTCCCTCTCTCTCTTCCACAGGATTCCCAGAGCTCTGCTCGATCTGATGCTTGGCTGTGAGTCTCAGCACCTGATTCAATCAGCTGCTGGGTGGGGTTGGGGTGGGGGTGCTCAGAGACCTCAGTTAGGCTCCTGTCTGTAAACATAGCAGAGTACCATTAATGGTGTCAGGGTTCCTCTCTCCCATGGGATGGATAACAGGTTGAACCAGGCATGGCTTGGTCATTCCGTCAGTCTCTACTCTATCTTTATCTCTGCCTATCTTGTAGGTAGGGTAAACGTTAGTTCGAAGATTTTGTAGGTAGATTGGTGTTCGCCTCCCACCACCATAGGTCCTTTGACTCCTAGTGAGTGATTCAGGACTAGATCCTGCCACTTGCATAGTACCAAAAATGACTAAAGATAAGATGAGCACCTGTTTGCAGAGTAACACAGAATATTCAAAGTGGAACTGAAGAAAGATTTCAAGTTTTTCTACCATTACAGTTCAACTACACCCAGCTTTCCTTCCAACTGTCTGATATAAACCTTTCTTTTCAACCACTGGCCAGAAAAAGACTCAGAGCTTACGGTACATTTGGATACCCAGTCATTTTGTGTATTGTGTCTTTGACTTTTATGAAGTAAGGAAAATTGGGAGACTTGAGTGATGCCAAGTGAGAATGTGAACAAAGGGATGATGGAAACATGAATTGCTGCCCGTGGGAGTAAATATATTGACAAAGCTTTTGAACAATGGTCTGGTATCTTATAACATGTTCACAATTGGAAGTGATGATAAGAGATAACATTTCCACTCTCTGTTTCTTGGGTCAATATATTCTCTCTATGAAGGATACATACAGTGAAATTTAACAGCCATGCTTCCAAAATACACACTGTACATTCTAGGACCCTTAATTCCTTTTCCTCCCTCCACCATTGCCCAGAACAGAAAGGCATCAGAATCACAAGAAGTACACAGAGAACTCGATACAGAGCTATAGTTGTTAATCTGCATTGACATGGAGACAAATAGAAGCAGTATTGTGGTAAAGGCATCTGAATATGAAAGATGCACAAACACATCACCATCCCAGTGCACCAGCCTTCACATTCACACTCTGCTTCCTCTACTTCTCCCTAACCACAATTTCCCCGTACCCAATCTTCTCACTGCCTTGGCAAAGTATATGGGATCACAGGAATTTGGTGTTAGAACTTTTTCCAGGTGTCTAAGCACAGACAAAGGTAAATACGGGTAGACACATCTCCATATTACCTTAGAAACTCAATCAAATCAAAGGAAGCCCAGCCCAGACTTGCTAATCTGCCTAAAGTGTCAGCTATAGGTAAATGAGAAGGGAGAATTTCAGTAGACTGACCTAACTGGGTTGAATTTCTTAGACTAGTACTCCCCACCAAATATACAGACGTATTTGAGGAGGGATATATAAATATATATATATACACGTATCAATATCTATCTATCCGTCTATCTATCTATCTGAAAAGAAACATGGGATGCAGATGTAGCTGAGTGGTACAGTCTTTGCCTGGATTTGGGAGGTCCTAAATTCAATTCCTAGCACAAAGTAAGGGGAAAAATTTTAAAAAATAGGAATTAAAAATATGTTTTTCCAACAGGGACAAAATATAGATTGTCGCATAAAACCTACTGTTTCATCTTAGCTTTTTTTTTTTACCTTAAATTTAAACTTCAGTTTCTGTATTCTTAGTATTTTAATTTTACTTTAATTATTCTCTGTTTTATCTTATATTTACATTAGAAGGTTTTATACTTATCTTTTATTTACCTAAAAATAATACCTTTTATTGCCTTATAATTATATCTAGCACATATATCCTTCATTGTATGCTTTCTTTACTGCCATAACCCCTTTCTAATTCTCTCCAAACTTCACTAATTATTGATACTGTTGGACACAAAGAAAACTATGTATAAACTAACATTTATCCAAGTATTTTAGAGATGCTGAAACTTGTAAGAGACAAAAGTGTAGTATACAAATCCCTTCTCCTGCAGCTAACATCATAACTGCTCTCAAATGATTGTATCTGTTACTGGTTTTGCTCTTGAATACATAAATTCAAGAGAAAATAGTATATCATACTGAAAGTAAAATAAAACAATAAAAAAAAACGGTAAGAAGAGAAAAATGTCAACCAGAAATGGCAGAAACATTAGACTAATATCAGATCTATTGCCTGCAACTCTAAAAGACAGAAAAACTTGAGGTGTTATAATTCAAGTGTGATGGTAAATAGCTGTCAATTCTCATTGTTATACCAAGAAAATGAAAATAGAGAAATAACAATATTTCAAGACAAGTATAAGTTAAAGTAACACTACAGAAAATTCTTAAGGGAATGCTGTTAACCTTGAGGAAGAAGACAGTCTCATCAGTGAGAACACAGGAAAGAATATATTTCATGGGAGAAGCAGATGACAAGAGGATATTGAGGGAAAAATATCTATCATGTCTAACACACCAAACTAGAACAGCCTCATGATACCATGGAAGGTTCAAAAGAACTATCAAATAATGCAACCAATCCGAAGAACCAAAACAAAAACAATAGCCACAGCAAAAACAATAGCTAGCTCTTCCCAGCCCAAACTTCATGGAGAAACTGTTCATACCACAGCTGTGCCGTGGCTAAGCATAAAACCCGAGAACACCACCAGGCTGCCAGGGTACCAGACAGTGGGAACCATGAAACTAATAAACTTAAGACCTCACTGCATATGAAAAGTGTGGGAAATCAAAGCCAAGAAGTCCTGTCATGGAGAGAGGAGGGTGAGCTCTGGTGTTCCTGTGACACACACCATTGATGCTGTATAGTTAGGGTAGACCTGACTACATGCTTACTTGTTTATGTTTTGAAGCCAGCTATTGCCACATAGCCAGTAGTTGTGAGTCTCATTCTCAGACTCCTGAGTTCAGAAAATATGCATATATGCCACCACAAGATGGTCTTTAATTTGTTATTTTATTTCTAAAAACAATACTTTTCAAGGAATTAGTTTAAGAAAACAAAATGTATAGGACAGACAATTAAGGATGGCATTTTCATGCTTAATAAAGTGAGTAGTGAACATCACAGCAGATGGCACAGCATGCTCACCATCACAGTGATACAGCTGTATTACTGACCAGCTGAAAGCTCTAGACCCAAATCTGATACAGGGGCACCAACATCTACTTCAAATTCAATTAAGATGACATAGGACACCTCAAGATGAGATTCACGGGAGCCTGCAAGACTCAAATAAATCAAATCAAAAATTAAAAAGGACATTTTACAACTACATACTTAGTTTAATACTGTCCTCTGATCCCATCTCAATTAATGTAATCAAAATAATCCCCCACAAGCAAGCCCACAGCTCCATCTTCCAAGTGATTCTAGATTGCTTCGTATTCATAATTGACCTTAATCATGATAGTCTTATTTTGTGAATTGTTTTCTGTCCTAACATTTGATCTTATAATGCAAGGTTCACGGGACCCTCAGAGACCACCAGGAGACTACTTGATGCAATAGCAAGAGAGCTTTATTACAAGAGCGATGGAACTCGGGACCCAAGTCTCACTCATGCAGCAGTAGAGAAGTGGGACCCTGAGCTCTGAGTGAGCAGGGTTTTTAAAGGGAAAGTCTGTGATCAGGGGGTTTCCATGACAGCAAACGAGGGTGGGGGGAGGACATGCCTTGATGTTACAGGATTAGGTAAAAGAGGGGCGAGATACCTTTTCGGAGGCACTTAATCACAATTTCTAAGGCATATAATCACAATGGGTATTCTTCTAAACTATATCTGAAACATTAGGGAGAATTTTCCCACCCGATTCTCAACCGATTCCCATTGATTATTGCCAGTGAGAATGTCTCTATTTTCTATGAAGCATTTATTCTGTATTATTTCCTGGAGGCTGTTTCTAGAAGAGTTAACTTTGTTTTCTGCCAAGTGTACATTCTGTGATATTTCTGGTACCTGAATTCAGCTCCCAGTCAAGATGGCTCTTTATTAAAATGGAGTTATACTTTATTAAAATGGAGTTATAGGCTGACTATACCCAGGCTAACAAACTCTACAATCTCTCCTAGGACATTAAGTTTATTAAAAAATATGTTTTGTGTTGTTATTAGGAGCAATTGCCTGGATTTGTGAATATGCTTCATTTTGGTTGATATGTCATTCAAGCCTATTGTTTTCTTATTGATTTTGACTGGATGATCTGCCTGTCTTTTAAAGTGGCATCCTGACAGTTACTGAACTTCTCTTTCTCTCCCTCTTCAGGTCATTAAGTAGCTGTTTTATATATGTAGGTGCTTCAATGTTAGGCACATGTATTTGTAATTGTTGTGGCCTAGATAAACTTATCCCTTTGCTGTTATGCAATTAACTTCTCTCATCTCATCTAGAATTTTTAAAGTTTAAGGTCTGTTTTTACTACATGTTTTTACTACTTTATTACTTCTTTTATGTTTTCATTTATGTAGATTACCTTCTCTATCCTTCTACTTTCAGTTTTATGATCTCTTAATAGTAAGTTGAAGACAGCAGTCAATGTAAAGCCAGCTATTAATTTTTTTTTAGTTCATTCAGTCACTTTGTATTTTTTTATTGGAGAACAATCCAGTTATGGCAATTACAGATAGATGAGTGCATTTACTATCTTTTTTTTTTTTTTTAAACCAGTATAGACCACCATTTTTATTATTAGGCTAATAAGTCAGTAAGGTTAATTTTGACAATTCCATATAGGTGTTTCCCCATTCATTCTTCTTTGTTTTCCTTACTCAACATAATATTTTTATTGATTTTTTGGAAATTTCATATAATACACTCCAATTACACTCACTTCCCAGTCCTTCCATGTCCACCTTCCTGCCTTTGTTACCTTCCTCTCCACAACAACAGCACCAGCAGCAACAACAAAAACAAAAACAACTCTAATTTATCTTATCCAAATATACTTCCTGAAGCATGGTCAAACACTCAGTGGCCTGCCTCTTAAGTAGAAATGAGCTCTTCCCCTTCTGTAACCCCCTTAAAGATATCAATTGTGGAAAGGTGTACATTTCAGAATCATTATCACACTTTTTAAGTGTTCCCTTTCATAGCTTCCTTTCATGTTACTTTTTGAGGGGTGGTGGGGTTAGGGTTGTCACAGAAGCCTTCCATGTCTCCCTTTCTTAACTGTGCGTCTTTAGTCATCTACATCACTATCTAAGTAGCTTCCTTGGTCTTTATAGGCAGCAGAAGTAGGGCTCATAGGCTTCCACATATTTTAAGACAACACAGACTGCAAGACTTATTTTCATTATGTAACACAGTTTTTGGTTGCTAAGAGATATCCTGAGATTTTTTTTCTTCCTGTTTAAATTTCTTCTAATTTGAGGTTATAATACCTCAATAATCATCATCTTCCCTTCCATTGCCTGACAGCTTTCTGAAGTGGAACAGTTGGAATTTTTTTGTTATTGTTTTGAACAAGTACTATAGTTTTGCCTCTTGATTTCACCAAGGCTTCAATAAAAAACAACTAATACTTTTGTTTCTAGATTTATTTCTTTTGTTTAGGTGTGTGAGTGTTTTTCATGAATTTATGTACGTGCACCATATGCATGCCTTGTGCCCACAGAGGTCAGAAGAAGGTGTTTGACCTTCTACGACTGGAGTGATAGATAGTTGTGGATTCTGGGAGCCAAACCAAGGTCTTCTGCAAGAACAAAACATCACTTTTTTTTCTTTTCTTATTTTTATTTTTATTAATTACAGTTTATTCACTTTTGTATCCCCCTGTGGCTCCCTCTCTCTTCCCCTCCCAACCCCCCTCCCTCCCCTTTTTCCACCCATGTCCCTCCCCAAGTCCTTCTGATCCTAGCCTATCAGGTCTCATCAGGAATGGTTGCATTGTCTTCCTCTGTGGCCTGGTAAGGTTGCTCCCACCTCAGGGGGAGGTGATCAAAGAGCAGGCCAATCAGTTCATGTCAGAGACAGTCCCTGTTCCCTTTACTATGGAATCCACTTGGACAGTGAACTGCTATGGGCTACATTCGTGCAGAGGTTCTAGGTTATCTCCATCAATGGTCCTTGGTTGGAGTATCAGTCTCAAAAAAGATCCCTGGGCCCAGATTTTTTGATTCTGTTGCTCTCCTTGTGGAGCTCCTGTCCTCTCCAAGTCTTACTATCTCCCCCATCTTTCATAAGATTCGCTGAACTCAACCCAAAGTTTGGCTATAAGTCTCAGCATCTGCTCTAATACCCTGCAAGGTAGAACCTTTTAGCAGCTCTCTGTGGCAGGCTCCTGTTCTGTTCCCTGTTTTCACCCTCTTCTGATGTCTGTCCTCTTTGCTTTTCTGAATGGGGATTGAACATCTTAGCCAGAGTCCTCCTTCTTGATTAGTTTCTTTAGGTGTACAGAGTTTAGTATGTTTATCCTATATTTTATATCTAATATCCATTTATGAGTGAGTATCAGGGAAATGCATATCAAAATCACCTTGAGATTTCATCTTACACCCATCAGAATGGGTAAGATCAAACACTCAAGTGACAACATATGCTGAGAAGGATGTGGAGAAAGTGGAACCCTACTCTGCTGCTGGTCGGAATGTAAATGTGTACAACCACTTTGGAAGTCAATCTGATGCTTTCTCAGACAATTAGGAGTAGTGCTTCCTCAAAATCCAGCTATACCACTCCTAGGCATATATCAAAAATATGCTCAAGTATACAACAAAGACGTTTGCTCAACCATGCTTGTAGCAGCTTTATTTGCAATAGCCAGAAGCTAGAAACAACCTAGATGTCCTTCAGTTGAAGAATGGATACAGAAATTGTGGTATATCTACACAATGGAACATTACTCAGCAATTAAAAACAAGGAAATCATGAAATTTGCAGGCAAATGGTGGGAACTGGAGAAGATCATCCTGAGTGAGATTTCACAGAAGCAGAAAACGTCTCTTAACCACAGATGTTCTCTTAGTTCCAACAACTAATACTTATAACAAGCTATGTTAAGGTCACTGCAACTTATGTCACTTACAGAAACTATAGGGTCACTTTGTTTTATAATGCTGATTTCAAATTTTACAACTTCTTGCAACCTGTTTATATTTATTTTTAATGGTTTTATTTTTAATCCTCATGCTGAAGATCAAATTCCCCTCCTTACCACACTCAAAGTATTACAGAATGTCATATAAGGTTATATTTTACGGATACCACTGACTTTAAACTTTACTTTGTTTTACGTAATTCTCCAGCATTTTTCGATTTCAGCTTAATGAACAGCTTTAGAAATGTCTGTGAGACAAAAATGAATGAGGTTTTTGGTTTTCATTTGGGAAAAGCTTTACATCTTCCTCATGTACTTCATCTGTTTATTGTTTTACGCAAGTTTTTGTAGCTTAAGCTGATCTCCAACTCCGGGCAATCTTCCTGCCTGAGCTTCTCAAGTGCTGGGTTGGTGATGTGAGCACCAAAGTCTCCCTAACCTGGAAAGGACTATTGTTTCTGAAAAACAAAACAAAACAAAACAAAACAAAACAAAAACAAACAACAAAAAAACCCCTCTTTTTAAAATACATTTTTAAAACAATTTATTTATATACTGGCTTCTACATGCTCTTACATTTATGTAAAGTATTTATACATATTCTTTATAATTTGTACATATATTAAATGGCTGTACCATAAACACTGTTCTATGGAATTTTATAAAAGAAAAATCAAGTATGGGAAAATTATAAAACAATAACAAAAACACATGATATCAAGGAATAAGTTCTCATATTCATGTTTATTGGATTTTCTCACTATTTTTGGTTTCATTTATTTATGTTGGTCCAGACTTCCCATTCACTATAATATAATTGCCAGCTCAGAAAAGTGAAAGCAGTAGATCAAATTGTAAGGCAACTCTGGAAGGGAACTCCTGTCTGCAGGGAGGAGCCAGTGTGTGCTTTGTGCTATCAGCTCACAGGACCAGGACTGTCTGAAGGTGGGGACACACAGCCACAGACAGTGTCACTCTCTGCTCATCATCAGCTCGCTGCCACACATCCTTCAAGCTGCCATCCACTTCAGTTCTTTAGCCTCCCTGTTCTGTGGGATGGGAGCAGTTGCTGGACTCTGGTTCATCTTTTGAGAGAATTCTGACCAGCTGTTGCTGCTCCAAACAAGGAGGCGACTGGCACCTCTCCATCCCTCATTCTGGAATATGGCTGGCTCTTCCCCCAGGAGCTCCCAGGCATAGGAATAGGGTGGCTACCCTCCTGGGGTAGCCGGGGCAAGTCACCTTTTCTGACTCACTCTTCTAGCATAAAACATGCTTAACCTTGAACTAGGGAGAAGTGCAAACAGAGTGCTGAACTTTATACAAGAGCTCCACAGGAAAACTGACCCTGTGGGCAGCGGTGGGCATTTGGTGTCTACTCACCTGCTATGTCCACCAATTACAACTTGTGATGGGCTACACCCCATGCACCTTGAGGGTGTAAGCAATCTGGGAACCCTCTCTGTTTGCCCACACCTGTGAGCACTTGAACTGAAGCTATGTCAGTAAAGGGTGTGCAGATTTTCCCAAACAGGCAGGGACCCCAAAGACTGAAAGAATATACAAAGATATACTTTTTTAATTTTATTTTTTATATTAATTACAATTTATTCGCTTCGTATCCCAACTGTAGCCCCTTTCCTCATTCCCTCCCAATCTCACCCTCCCTCCCTCATCTCCTCCTATGCTCCTCTCCAAGTCTACTGATAGGGGAGTCCTCCTCCCCTTCCATCTGACCCTAGCCTATCAGGTCTCATCAGGACTGGCTGCATTGTCTTTCTCTGTGGCCTGGTCAGGCTGCTTCCCCCTCAGGTAGAGGTGAACAAAGAGCAGCCCATGAGTTCATGTCAGAGACAGTCCCTGTTCCCTTGCTTGGGTACCCACTTGGATACTAAACTGCCATGGGCTACATCTGTGCAGAGGTTCTAAGTTATCTCCATGCATGGTTCTGGTTGGAGTATCAGTCTCAAAAAAGACCCCTGTGCCCAGATTTTTTGGTTCTGTTGCTCTCCTTGTGGAGCTCCAGTCCCCTCCAAGTCTTTCTATCTCCCCCTTCTTTCCTAAGATTTCCTTCACTCTGCCCAAAGTTTGTTTATGAGTCTCAGCATCTGCTTTGATACCCTGCTGGGTAGAGTCTTTCAGAGGCCCTCTGTGATAGGCTCCTGTCCTGTTCCCTGCTTTCTCCCTCTTCCAATGTCCATCCATTTGCCTTTCTGAGTGAGGATTGATCATCTTACCCAGGTTCCTTTTTCTTGCTTAGCTTCTTTAGGTGTACAGATTTTAGTATGTTTATCTTATATTATAAGTGAGTTTATCCACTTATAAGTGAGAATATACCATGTGTGTCTTTTTGCTTCTGGAATACCTCACTCAGGATGAAAAGATACACTTTTTATTCTGGCATAGTAAATATTTTTAAGAAAGCAATTAGTATCTGACATTAGCTAAGAACTGGAAGATCAAGGTAATGTATAAAATTATGGTTCTATGTAAAATACCAGGAGGAGAAACCCTATTTTTCCACCCAAAATCTTGATAAATTTAAGTTTTTCCAAAAGTAGACATTTTCCATTGGGTAATGTGTGTCAAAATGAACCAAAAAGAAGTCCATCCAAAGAAAACGTGCATTTAGGCTGTCTAATGATGAAAACAGGTTTCTGTCAGCTTATTTCTTTTTCCTTTTCTTCCTTTCTTTTGTAATATAGGGGGGGAAGTGATTTGCACTACCCCCAGTCAGAAAGATGCACTTCAGAGTTCTTTCGTGTTCTCTTCTGGTCTATATAACAGTAGGGTGGCTGAGGGCCTGCCTCAGCTTTTCCGCGATTGTTTCATAGACTTTCTGCTCCAGGTAGAGGCAGACGACACTGTTGTAATAGAAGATCCGGTTACTGTGGAAGTGATTCATTTCAGCTTGTAAAACTTAAGACATGGTACCAACTCACTTTCTATTGCTCCCTTGTAAGCACGAATGATGTCCGGAAAGCCGCCGAGAAAGCCTTTGTACTCGTGGTCGCCCTCCATCAGGAAGTCGAGGGCCTTCTTTGGCAGCCACAAGGCTGGCCATCTCCTCGAAGGTCTTCCCAACTTCTGTTATTGCATCACTCAGGTCCATCTCACCTTGATAACTGCTTCAGCTGAACACTGCTGCTAAGCTCTGCAGAGCCTTTCCTATCTTCTGATAAGGCTTGGTTAAGGGGCCCGAGCAGCGCCACCAGTGTTCCTGTTCCACCGTCAGCAGATCCTTCACACCGCCATCCACGCCTCGGTGAACTTCCCCACAGCATCACACTTCTGTTCTGTCTCTATCAAGTCCAAGTCAGGAGCCCCTGGTTTCATGGTGGAGCATATCATGACTCCCACAGCTCGCCCTACTCAGCATTCCTCTTTCCGGTTTTCCCTTCCTTCTCATCTCAGAAACTCAAGAACTGCTGGAAAACTTCACTTTCCAACACAACAGGGGTGCAGACACATCCTGGTCATCCAGGTCTGGAGGCGGTCAGTAAGCATATTGATAAATTCTTCAAAGCAGACTGTGACCTGCTTGTCTGGGAGAGAAGGGACTGGAATGGCAGACCCAACCTTAACCAGGAGACACCTATACAACCAATCAAAGTGCTTATATCTGTGGTTTAGAGAATTATTAGTGTTAGTGGGTGTTAGCTGATACTCAGTGTAGCTCTTCAGACTGTATATTTTGGAACCTTTCCTGGGATCTGCTACCACACAGTCAAATGTAGAGGTAGGCTAAAGCCACGTTGGGCCATAATCTCCAGCAATGATGGGAATTTTCTCTTTGGGTTTTGCTAGTTGCTTGGCCAACAAGTACTGTTCCATGACAAGTTTTGCAAACCCATGAAATTTAAGAGGCAGCTTCATGGAAGAGGCACCTGGACAACTGTTTTCCCACTGGATACCTATGCTTCAGCAGAGTTTGAATCCTATTTATTTATTTACAGTTTATTACATATCCCGATTAAAGCTCCATCCTTCAAATCCTCCCCTTCCCATGTTCCCTCCCTCTTCCCCTCATCCCTTCTCCTAGTCTACTGAAAAAGGGAGTTCTCCTCCTCTGCCCTCTGCCCATAACTTATCAAGTCTCATCAGGACTGCCTGTATCCTCTTCCTCCATGGCCTGGCAAGGCCGCATCACCAGGGTGAGTGATCAAAGAGCAGTCAACTTAGTTCATGACAGAGGCAGCTCCTGCTCCCCTAACTCAGAGATCCACATGGAGACTGAGCTGCCAATTGGTCACATCTGAGCAGGGGCTCTACACCCTCTCCATGCATAGTTCTCAGTTGGTTGGTGCATCAGTCTCTGCAACACCCTTGGGCTCAGATTCTTTAGCTTTGTTGGTCTTCTTGTGGGGCTCCTGTCCCCTTCATGTCTCTCTATTCTCACCCCCTCTTCTTCCATAAGACTCTCTGTGCTCTGCCCAAACTTTGGCTATCAGTCTTAGCATCTGTTTTGATTCCAGCTTGGGTGGAGCCTTTCAGAGGGCCCTCTATAATAGGCTCTCAACCTGTTTCCTCTCTTCCACAGCTTTTGGTGTCTATTCTGTTTGCCATTCTGAATGAGAATTAAGCATCCTCCCTAGGGTCCTCCTTAGTGTTTAACTTCTTTAGGTCTGAACTAAATCTGTTGGAAGAAAAAGTGGGGAAGTTTCTCTAACTTATTGGCACAGGAGACAATTTCCTGAATGGAACAACAACAGCACAGGTTCTAAAGATCAACAATTAATAAACAGGACCTTGTGAAACTGAAAAGCTTCTGTAAAGCAAAGGACACTGTCCACAGAACAAAACTAAAGCCTACAGACTGGGAAAAGATGTTCACCAACCCTACACCCGATAGAGGGCTAATATCCAGAATATATAAATAACTCAAGAAATTAGACACCAACAAACCAAATAATCCAATTTAAAAATGGGGTACAGAACTAGGCAGAGAATTGTCTATAAAGGAATATCGAAAGGCAAAGAAACACTTAAAGAAATGCTCAACATCTTTAATTATCAGGGAAATGCAAATCAAAACGTCTCTCAGATTCCATCTCACACCCATCAGAATGGCTAAGATCAAACACTCAAGTGACAACACATGCTAGAGAGGATGTGGAGAAAGGGGAACCCTCATCCATTGCTGGTGGGAGTGCAAACTTCTACAATCACTTTGGAAATCAGTCTGGCACCTTCTCAGAAAACTGGGAATAGTTCTACCTCAAGATTTAGCTATAGCATGCCTAGGAATATACCCAAAGGATGCTCCACCCTTCAATAAAGACATTTGCTCAACTATGTTCATAGCAGCTTTATTTGTAATAGCCAGGATCTGGAAACAACCTAGCTATCCCTCAATGGAAGAATGCATACAGAAGTACATTTACACAATGGAATCCTACTCATCTATTAATAGCAAAGAAATTATGAAAATTTTAGGCAAATGATTGGAACTAGAAGAGATCATCCTGAATGAGGTAACCCAGAAACAGAAAGGCATGCATGTCATATACTCACTGATTCTGAATTCTTAAAGTAAGGTGATGAGGACTTGGGGTGGTCCCATTCTTTATCCTGCTCACCATTGTCACCAGTGGCAGGGCCTTGGTAGGCCTGACGGCAGTGTCTAGTTAATAGCACTGTACCTTTGAGCACTAGTCCGGTCTATCCTGGTGGCCAGGCATCTGAACTGTCCCAGATTTGGGGGTATTCCAAGCTGACCAGGGGTCATTACTACCAGCAACCTGGTTGTTGCTGTTGGCCTGAGTCATGCTGGCTGAGAAGGAATCAAGCAAAGCTTGATCGGCCACCATTTCCACAAGAAACTGATCATTTTCATCATTCAGTAAAATTTCTACATAGTCTGTAGGAACAAGCCCTTGTTCTCCTTTGTTGTTGTTGTTGCTTTTTCTTTTTTCCAGCCATCCTCCACCAGCATTCTGGTTTGTAATTGTGAAGATTTCTCTTTCATTAACTGTCAGTTCATTGTTTTCAGGCAGCGGCAAAATCATACATAACCTGAGCGATGGTGGCTTTGGTCCACAGTTCAGGGACCCAGCTGCTCAGTTCCCCTACAGTGAGCTAGGCAACTACCACTTCTGCTGTTGGAGCCTGCAGTTTCTGAAAGTCCATGGCTGTGCCTGGAAAAGTCTTTTCCTTTGAGAGACTAAAGAATTAAAAATTAGGTATTTTGGGGGGTTGTTGAATTAAAGTGCAAGCCTGCACAAAGACCAGACAGGTGGAGATATGTCCAGCCATCTGATGGGAGGAACTAGCCTAACTGTATTCTTTTCCTGCCCACTAGAGATACAGTTGCTAGGGAACCGGCCCCTCCCCTAGGACAGCCAAACAAGGGAAGGCAGACCATTAATGGTTTGGGAGCCTTCCTATAGCCAATCAGTTTAAAATGCAACATCCCTTTTTGCGTTTCAACCAACAGATGCTTACCAGGCAGGCATTGCCCTGCACTCTGGAAGGAACCAGAATCTTTAAATCAACCATCTAACTCTTCGCTCTCAAACGCTCTGGAAGTGAGGGTATGAGTCCAAGTGATAGCTTCTAATAAAAAGATCCTCATGTGTTTTGCAACAGACTCTACTTGTGCTGGTCTTTTGGGGTCTCACGAATCTGGCACAACACCTTCAGAATTTTGTATATATAATTTAATTCTCTTGGACTGCAGGTTTTTGTTGAAAAGTCTGCTGAGAGCTACTACATATATGTCCTTTCTTAAACTTGATGTTTCTCATCTCTCATTGCATTCTTCATTTTTAATTTGTTTTTTTTTTTCAAGACAAAGTTTCTCTGTGTAGCCTTGGCTGTCCTGGACTCACTTTGTAGACCAGGCTAATATCGAGTTCACAAAGATCTGCCTGCCTTTGCTTCCTTGAGTGCTGGGATTCAATGCATGTGCTACCACGTCTGCCTAATTTTTTATTTTTTATGGTTGATCATGATATGAGTTTGTGAATTTCTCTTTGGGTTAAATTTGGGGAAAGACTTCACAGTTTACCTCTATCATAATCTTTCACTAAATTTAGGAAAACTTCAACTGTTCCTTTCATAAATGCATTTTCTGTTCCTATTCTTTATTTTGTAATGAAATGTCCCCGTAATAAACCTTTAGTCTCTTGGTTATGTCTTGATAATGCTCATAAGCCTTCTTATTTCTTGTTCCTTTCCTTTGAGTAACAATTCCAGTGTATTGGTTTGAGCTCGATGATACTTTTGCATGAGCAAATCTGGGACTGAAGCTACAAACTGACATTCTGACCTCAGTTACTGTGTTCTTTATCTCTCAGGCTATTCTTTGTTTCTCTTTGTCAAAATTTTTACTTTGAACATAAAGTTTTATTTTCCAGATATCATTTAAGTTTTTATATATAGTTTCTTGTAACTCTCTGAATTGCATTCTGGATTGTTCTAAACAGTAGTTCCTGGTTCCCCAACACTGGTGCCTATATATTTTACCTCAGGTTTCACTAGTATTCATTAGTAGAAATTCACCTGCTCTGGTTAGTCCACTTTAGAATATTGGATGGATTAACTCCAGACAAGGAAACACCGCTATAAGGTTCTCTAGTGTTAGTACGTTACTGTTTATGCCCTGAGAGGTTTCTGAGTCAGGAGAGGCCAGTGGCAAAACTGTAGTCAGTCAGTGCTCTGCAGGAAGAATGAGGTCTGCCACATCCTCTGATCAACTAGCTAAGGACGCTTCCTCTGACCGTATGGTAGTGCTGTATGGAATCTGCAGTGGGGAAAGATCTGAAAGCAATACCCGAGGTTGTATACCATCTCTAGGCATGATGTTCAGTTTCCAGGAATACAGTAAGTCAGATATTCCCATCTTCAGAGACCCATGCAACTCTTCTGTCATTCCAATGTTAGGAATACTCAAGCAGAGCTCCATGAATTAGCTGAGCTGCTACTACACCACAGAGGTTAGGTGAGGACATATGTTCCCATTTGTATATATTGGCATACTTAATTTTGTCTCCCTAACTCAAATTATTTTTCTTATCACTGTAACCAAATATCTGCCAGGGCAACTTACATCAGAATTTACTTTGTCTCACAACTCTGAAGATATAGTTCATCATGGTGAGGAAGACATGGCAGTGATAGGAGTTTACAGCAGTGGCTTTCTCATGTGTCTGACCATGAAGAAGAGAGACTTCAGGTTAGAAGTGCTACAAGTCTATAGCTCTTAATGCTTACCTTTGATGACTCACTGTGTCCAGAATGACCAACTTCCAAAGGTTCTACAACTATGATAAATAGTATAAATATGTTTAAACACATTAGTTGGGGCTAGAGCCTCTCATTTTAAAAGCATAATCTTAAAGAACATGTGAACACAGAGCCACAGCCTTGTAGGAGAGCAGGCTGGGGACTTGAGCCTGGCAGGATGGCTGACTCTGCTGACTGTAAAACTATGCTGTTACCAAGTTTCTCAGAGCTGTACCTCTATCAGTCAGAATACAGAGCCACCAAACACTTTCATGCTGGTCCATAGAGTAATCCATCTTCACCTGGAATCCTGAGATGTGCACAAGTATCCTCTTGTTTGCTGCTAGATGCATCTCTGGGGTAGAAGTTATCATGTTACTGTTACTTCCTGAAGATGTATTTTTGATTACTTTTGTACTTCTTGATAAAGGAGAATATATAGGAACAGAAAAAGGCTCCATGAATGAGTCTATGATTCCATAAATGAGCAAATACAAATCAGTAGTAATAATAAGAAATGCTTATCCTATACCATATGACTAATATATGATTATACATGTCTTTCTGGATCTGGGTTACCGCACTAAGAATTATCTTTTCTAGTTCCATCCATTTGCCTGCAAATTTCATGATTTTCTTGTTTTTAATAGCTGGTTAGTATTCCACTGTGAAAGTGTACCAGTTTCTTTGTCCATTCTTCGTTTGAGGGACATCCAGTTTGTTCCCAGATTCTGGCTATTATGAATAAAGCTGCTATAAACATAGTTGAACAAATGCTCTTGTTGTATGGTGGAGCATCTTTTGGGTATATGCCCAGAAGATATAGATGGGTCTTGGCTATTCTTCATTATATAGCTTATATCTGCTTAGATATGCATGGTGTTTACTCACTTATTTATAAGTGGATATGAGCCATATAATACAAAATAACCATACTGAAATTCATTGCCCTAAAAAAGCAAAATAACAAGGAGGATCTTAGGGAGGATGCTTAATTCTTATTCATAATGGCAAATAGAATAGATACCAGAAGCAGATGAAGACAGGAAATAGGCTCGAAGCCTATAAATGTCCTCTGAAAGACTCCACCCAGCAGGGGATCAAAGTGGATGCTGAGACTCACAGCCAAACCTTGGGTAGAACACAGGGAATCTTATGGAAGAAGGGGACCTGGAGGATCTGGAGGGGAGAGAAGTTCCACAATTGAGACCAACAAATCTGGGCCCAAGGCTGCCTGAAGAGACTGATACACCAACCAAGGACCATGAATGGAGTGGACCTAGACTCCCTGCTCAGATGTAGCCAATTGGCAGCTCAGTCTTCATGTGGGATTCCCTAGCAAGGGGAGCAGGAGCTGTCTCTGACATGGGCTTGGTTGATGGCTCTTTGATCACTTTGCCCTGGAGAAGAGGACTTGCCAGGCCACAGAGAAAAAGGATTCATGCAGTGCTTATGAGACTTGATAGGCATGGGTCAGACGGTAGGGGAGAAGGGTTCTCCCCTTTCTGTGGAATAGGGAAGGAGGATATGGGAGAAAAGAGAGGGAGGGTGGGACCAGGAAGAGAAGACAGAGGAGGCTACAACTGAGATATAAACTGAATAAATTATAAAAAATAAATACAAAGAAAAAAGTTTTTTATAAAGAATAAGAAATGGTCTTATGATTTTCTTGATTTTTAATTGCTGAGTAGTATTCCATTGTGTAAATGTACCACAATTTTTGTATCCATTCTTCAGATGAAGGACATCTGGATTGTTTCCAGATTCTGGCTATTGCAAACAAAGCTGCTACAAACGTGGTTGAGCAAATGTCCTTGTGTACTTGAGCATATTTTGGATATATGCCTAGGAGTGGTGTAGCTGGATCTTGAGGTAGCACTATTCCTAATTGTCTGAGAAACTGCCAGATTAATTTTCAAAGTGGTTGTACAAGTTTACATTCCCACCAGCAGTGGAAGAGGGTTCCCCTTTCTCCACAACCTCTCCAGCATGTGTTGTCACTTGAGTTTTTGATCTTACACCTATTTTGATGGGTGTAAGGTGAAATATCAGGGTTGTTTTGATTTTTATTTCCCTGATGACTAAGGATGTTGTATATTTCTTTAAGTGTTTCCCTGCCATTCTATATTCCTCTATTGAGAAATCTCTGTTTAGCATTGTATCACATTTTTTAATTGGATTACTTGATTTGTTGCTTTTTAACTTCTTTAGTTCTTTATTAGTCTGGATATTAGCCCTCTGTCAGATATAGGGTTGGTGAAGATCCTTTCCCAATCAGTAGACTGTTGTTTTGTTCTGAGTGGACTTGGAGAGGGGTATGGAGGAGATGAGGGAGGGTGGGATTGGGAGGGAAGGAGGGAGAGAGCTACAGTTGGAATACAAAGTGAATAAATTGTAATTAATACAAAAAATAACATACGCTTAGTTAAGTCTTTGAGTGTGACTATGTTGTTAGTCAGCATTATTTGTTAGAATATTTTATCTTTAATGTATACATTTGATATTCTTAATAAAAACATGTTTATTGGAGACTTCCAAGATGGCGGCGGCTAGTGTGCAGCTTAGCTGAAGGGGAGAGGACCTGCAAAGCGGAAATTGGTGAGTGAAGGGGCTGATCAACCCAGAACAGAGGTATCTAGACTTCCAAGAAGAAAGAGACTAAACATAATCTGAGTCCTTTTAGAATCAGGTCACGGTAGACTCCTCCGGGAGGAGACACCCCCTAAGAGGTGATCCCCAGGCACTTCCGCACACCCAACACCCTACTCCCTCTTCGGAGGAGGCAGGAGGTGTCCAGCAGAATCTACCACAGACCACACTGTCTGCACCCCAGCCCCAGCGAGAGATGCAGCTCCCACCAAAAAAAAAAAAAAAAAAACCCACAAAAACCAAAAAAACCTGAGATTGGGGCTGAGAAATCCCAATCCTTTCGGGCAATCCCCCGAGTGCCCGAACACTGCCTTAACCCTGCCGCAGCAGAGTTGAAGGATAGAGAGGCGCACAGTGGCTTCACAGTGCCGGGACCCCAGTGCTGCCGGCTGCTCCTAGCGAACAAACTTCAGCTCGGGATCTGGGACTGTGGTCATTCAACACATCCTGAGACTCTTCAGAGTCCAGCGCAATAAGGACTAGCACCAAGTCCTAGCACCGGTGGCCCCCCAGCCCCTGGCAGAGAATCCCCAGCTCAGGATTAGGACTGAGAAGTCCCAACCCCTTATGGCACTCCCCTGAGAGCACTGCCATAAGCTTGCCCTAGCGGAGGGGAAGGTCAGAGGGGAAGGACAGAGAGGCAGCCTGCCACAGGACACAGCACCCCCTCTCCAGCTCACCCAGCGGCCCCTAGCAGAGAAACCCAAGCTCTGGATCTGAGGACACTCAACCCTACCTGGTACTCTCTCGGGATCAGCAAACATAGGTTCTACTGCCAGGCTGCTTCTGGCAGAGAGATCTGGGCCCGGGATCTGGAATTGAGAACACTCAATCCAACTCTTTCCTGCACTACCCCGGGACCAGTCAACATAACCCCTCCTGGCAGAGGGAAAGGACAGAGAGGTAGCACACAGGAAAGGTGGACACTGAGTCCCACTGCCACAGTGCCACAGAGCTGAATGTTAGCCTACGCATTTTTCGCAGCAGGACCAAATCAGAGAGTAGAGAGCAAGTGGAACCCCTGTGCATTCCAACTGGTCCTGCAAGAGAGTAAGCGAGCCTTCTAGGGAGAGTTTGCCCCAGACCCAGGGCCTCTCCACAGAAGCAACCAGACGAGATCCCTGCCACTCACACCCCTAATGTGGGCATCATAGGGATTCTTGGGATAGCGACCCCAACGTTGAAGCTTCTGCCTTGTGGGTCCACCAGTGTAATCCAGGCAAACAATTCCTGGATCTCAGACAGAACTGCATGATAGTGGCCTGCAGGCCACTGCAATAGTCAGAGAATCTGCGCATGCATACTGCGCCCGCTAAAAGTGAATGCGAATAGCGCCAGCGTCACATTCCTTACTTAGGCAAAACTGAAACCACAACGCACACTGCCAAACCAGTGAACCTCTCTCATCTTCCTAAAAAAACAGTCTAGAAAACAGAAAGAGAGGATCATAGCCCGAACTACAAACTCGAGGAACAAACAGTGAGGATTATAAATAACCCAGATGGCTAGAGGCAGACGTAAGAACACACCCAACAAAAATCAGGACATAATGACCTCACCAACAACCCCACAAAACAATGGACACTTCAATTCATTAGATATACAAGAAAACGACCTCAAAACTATGTTTCTCCAGCTATTAGAGCCCCACAAAGATGAAATGAACAAAGCCCTCAGAGAAATAGCCAAAGAAATCGAGATGAACAAAGAGGAAACAAATCGTGCTCTCAGAGAAATGACCACTAAAATTGAGGCAAACAAAGAAGAAACGACCAAAGCTCTTAAAGAAATGTTCACACAAATGAAGGCAAATAAAGAAGAAACAAACAAAGCTCTCATAGAAATACAGGCAATTATAACCAAAGAAGTAGAGGCACAATTAGTGATATATAGAGAGGAAACGGACAAAAAAATAGAAGCTATCATTGAAAAGCAGGACTCCACACTCAAACAGATGAAGAAAATGGTGCAAGACATGAAAACAGAATTAGAATCAATAAAGAAAAAACAAATAGAGAAAAACCTGGAGCTGGAGACCATGGAGAAAAGATCAGGAACTACACAGGTAAGCATCACCAACAGAATACAAGAGATGGAAGAAAGAATCTCAGGAGCCGAAGATACACTTGCGGAAATTGACATGTCTCTCAAAGAAAAAATAAAATCAGAAAAGTTCCAAACACAAAACATCCAAGAAATAAAGGACACCATGAAAAGACAAAACCTAAGAATAATAGGAATAGAAGAAAAAGAAGACATCAGGCTCAAAGGTCCGGAAAATATTTTCAAGAAAATTATAGAAGAAAATTTTCCCAACTTAAAGAAAGAGATGTCCATAAACATACAAGAGGCCTACAGAACACCAAGTAGACTAGACCAGAAAAGAAATTCTTCACGTCACATCATAGTCAAAACACTGAACCTACAGAACAAAGAAAAAATTCTAAAAGCAGCAAGAGAAAAAGGCCAAGTAACATATGAAGGTAGACCTATCAGAATCACACCAGATTTCTTAACAGAAACTATGGAAGCCAGAAGGGCCTGGACAGAAATCATACAGTCCTTAAGGGACCACAGATTCCAACCCAGACTACTATACCCAGCAAAACTTTCAATCAACATAGACGGAGAATTCAAAATATTCCATGACAAAACCAAATTTAAACAATATCTACATAGTAACCCAGCTCTACAGAAGTTACTAGAAGGGAAACTCCAAACCAAAGAAAACAACTACAATGAAGGAAACAGAGGAAATAGATAACTACACAACAAAAAAACTAAAAGAATACAAGCAATGAAACTCAGTGACACCACCAAGCCCAAATCAAAAGTAAGCAACAATTCTTGGTCACTAGTATCTATCAACATCAAGGGACTCAACTTCCCAATAAAAAGACACAGACTAACTGAATGGTTGTGGAAACAGGATCAAACATTCTGTTGCATCCAAAAAACACACCTATGCAACAAAGATAAACACTACCTCAGAGTAAAGGGCTGGAAAAATGTTTTAAAGCAAATGGTTCCAGAAAACAAGCTGGAGTAGCCATCCTAATATCTAATAAAATAGACTTTCAACCCAAGTTAATCAAAAAAGATAAGGAGGGCCACTATATTCTCATCAAAGGAAAAATCCACCAAGAGGACATCACAATTTTGAATATCTATGCCCCAAATACAAGAGCACCTACATTCGTAAAGGAAACAATATTAAAGCTTAAATCACACATTGATCCTAATACCTTAATAGTGGGAGACTTCAACACCAAACTCTCACCAAGGGACAGATCAACTAGACAGAAAACAAATAGGGAAATAAAAACACTTACAGAGACCCTAAATCAAATGGACCTAATAGACGTCTACAGATCTTTTCATCCAAACTCAAGAGTATACCTTCTTTTCAGCACCGCATGGAACCTTCTCCAAAATAGACCATATAATTGGTCATAAAGAAAGCCTCAACAGATACAAAAAGATTGAAATAATCCCTTGTATTCTATCTGACCACCATGGACTTAAGCTGGACCTCAACAACAACAGAAATAACAAACAGCCGACACGCACATGGAAACTGAACAACTTGTTACTCAATGACAGCTGGGATAAGGAAGAAATAAAGAAAGAAATTAAAGACTTCCTAGAAGTCAATGAAAATGATGGCACAACATACCCAAATTTATGGGACACATTAAAAGCAGTGCTCAGAGGAAAATTTATGTCTCTAAGTGCCTTCAAGAAGAAATTTGTAATATTACATACAAGCACCTTAATGGCCCAACTGAAAACCCTAGAAAAAAAAGAAGCAGAGACACCCAAGAGGAGCAGATGGCTCGAAATAATCAAACTCAGGGCTGAAATCAATCAATTAGAAACAAATAAAACTATGCAAAGAATCAATGAAACAAAAAGCTGGTTCTTTGAGAAAATCAACAAGATAGACAAACCCTTAGCCAAACTAACTAAAAAGCAGAGAGAATCTATCCAAATCAGCAAAATCAGAAATGAAAAGGGTGACATAACTACAGACACTGAGGAAATTCAAACTATCATTAGGTCATACCACAAAAGCCTATATGCCACAAAATTTGAAAGCCTAAATGAAATGGACAATTTTCTTGATAGATTCCATCTTCCAACATTAAGACTGAATAGCCCTATATCCCCCAAGGAGATTGAAGCAGAAAGACTGAATAGCCCTATATCCCCCAAGGAAATTAAAGCAGTCATTAACAGTCTCCCCTCCAAAAAAAGCCCTGGGCCAGATGGCTTCAGTGCAGAACTCTACAAGACCTTCAAAGAAGTGCTAACACCAATTCTCCTCCAACTATTCCAGAAAATAGAAACAAAAGGAACAGTACCAAACTCATTCTATGAAGCCACAATCACCTTGATACCTAAACCACACAAAGATCCAACAAAAAAAGAGAACTTCAGACCTATCTCTCTTATGAACATTGATGCAAAAATACTCAATAAAATACTTGCAAACCGAATCCAAGAACACATCAAAGATATCATCCACCACGACCAAGTAGGCTTCATCCCATGCATACAAGGGTGGTTCAACATACAGAAATCCATCAATGTAATCTACCACATAAACAAACTGAAGGAGAAAAACAACATGATCATCTCCTTAGATGCTGAAAAAGCATTTGACAAAGTCCAACACCCATTCATGTTTAAAGTCTTGGAGAGATCAGGGATACAAGGCACATACTTAAATATAGTAAAGGCAATATACAGCAAGCCTACAGCCAACATCAATCTCAATGGAGAGAAACTTAAATCAATCCCACTGAAATCAGGGACAAGACAAGGCTGCCCACTCTCTCCCTACCTCTTCAACATAGTACTTGAAGTCCTAGCCAGAGCAATAAGACAACTAAAGTAGATCAAGGAGATACAAATCAAAAAGGAAGAGGTCAAAGTGTCACTATTTGCAGATGATATGATAGTATACATGAGTGACCCCAAAAAACTCTACCAGGGAACTCCTACAGCGATAAATACCTTCAGCAAAGTGGCAGGATACAAAATCAACTCAAAAAAATCAGAAGCCCTCCTGTATACCAAGGACAAAAGGGCCGAGAAAGAAATTAGGGAAACAACACCCTTCACAATAGCCACTAAAAACATAAAGTACCTCTGGGTGACACTAACCAAGCAAGTGAAAGACCTGTTTGAGAAAAACTTCAAGTCTCTGAAGAAAGAAATTGAAGAAGATCTCAGAAGATGGAAAGATCTCCTGTGCTCATGGATTGGTAGGATTAACATGGTGAAAATGGCCATCCTGCCAAAAGATGGCCATTTCGAATCTACAGATTCAATGCAATTCCTATCAAAATACCAACTCAATTCTTTACAGACCTTGAAAAAAAGATTCTCAGCTTCATATGGAGAAACAAAAAACCCAGAATCTCCAAAACAATCCTGTACAACAACAGATCATCTGGAAGTATCTCCACCCTCAATCTCAAGTGTACTACAGAGCAATAGTAATAAAAACTACAAGGTATTGGCATAAAAACAGAAAGGAGGATCAATGGAACTGAATAGAAGACCCAGAAATAAACCCACACACCTATGAATACTCGATTTTTGACAAAGAAGCCAAAACCATTCAATGGAAAAAAGACAGCATCTTCAACAATTGGTTCTGGTCCAACTGGATGTTTACATGCAGAAAAATGAAAATAGATCCATATTTATTACCCTGCACAAAACTAAAGTCCAAGTGGATCAAAGACCTCGACATAAAACCAGATACTCTAAATCTGTTAGAAGAAAAAGTGGGGAACAGCCTAGAACTCATTGGCACAGGAGACAACTTCCTTAACAGAACACCAACAGCACAGGCTCTAAGAGCAACAATCAATAAATGGGACCTCATGAAATTGAAAAGCTTCTGTAAAGCAAAGGACACCATCATCAAAACAAAATGACTGCCTACAGATTGGGAAAGAATCTTCACTAACCCTTCATCTGACAGAGGACTAGTATCCAGTATATACAAAGAACTAAAGAAGCTGAAAAGCAACAAACCATGTAATCCAATTAAAAAATGGCGAACAGAGCTAAACAGAGAATTCTGGCCAGAGGAATTTCGAATGGCAGAGAAACACTTAAAGAAATGCTCAAAGTTGTTAGCCCTCAGGGAAATGCAAATCAAAACGACCCTGAGATTTCACCTCACTCCCATCAGAATGGCCAAGATGAAACACTCAAGTGACAACACATGCTGGAGAGGTTGTGGAGAAAGGGGAACCCTCCTCCACTGCTGGTGGGAATTTAAACTGGTACAACCACTTTGGAAATCTATCTGGCGCTTTCTCAGACAATTAGGAATAGTGCTTCCTCAAGACCCAGATATACCACTGCTAGGTATATACCCAAACTTTGCTCAAGTACACAAAAGGGATACTTGCTCAACCATGTTTATAGCAGCTTTATTTGTAATAGCCAGAACCTGGAAACAACCCAGATGTCCATCAGCGGAGGAATGGATACAGAAATTGTGGTATTTTTACACAATGGAATACTACTCAGCAATCAAAAAGGAGGAAATCATGAAATTTGCAGGCAAATGGTGGGATGTAGAAAAGATCATTTTGATTGAAATATCACAGAAGGAGAAAGACAAACAGGTATATACTCGCTTATATAGGCCTATAAGATATGATAAACATAATGAAATCTATACAGCTAAAAAAGATAATCAAGAAAGCGGACATGGGGTAAGATCATCAATCCTCATTTAGAAAGACAGATGGGATGTGCATTGAACGTATGACAGGAGTCTACTGAAGGCATCTGAAAGACTAACTAGCAGTGTTTTCAAAGCAGATACAAAGACTTATAACCAAATTTTTGGCAGAATGCAGGGAATCATATGAAAGAAGGGGAGTTAGTCTGATGGGGAAAAGATAGGAGCTCCACAAGGACCAAATATATCTGGGCACAGGGTCTTTTCTGCGACTGACACTCCACCAAGGACCATGTATGGATATAACCTAGAACCTCTGCTCAAATGTAGCCTGTGCTAGCTCAGTAACCAATTGGTTTCCCATAGTAAGGGGAACAAGGACTATTTCTAACAGAAACTCAATGGCTGGCTCTTTGACCTCCCACCCCTAAGGGAGGAGCAGTCCTGCTAGGCCACAGAGGAGGACTTTGCAGCCAGTCCTGAAGATACCTGATAAAACAGTATCAGATGAATGGGGAGGAGGTCCCCCCCTATCAGTGGACTTGGAAAGGGGCAGGGTGGAGATAAGGGAGGGAGGGTGGGAGTGGGAAGGAATGAGGGAGCAGATACAGCTGGGATACAGAGTTAATAAAATGTAACTGATTAGAAAAAAATAAAATTAAAAAAACATTTTTATTGTAAAAAAAAAGAAGTGGTCTTATTATCACTAGTCTTGGAGTAAACACAAATCAAAACTTCAATGAAATTCAGCTGTATATAGTTGTAGAGATGAAAGAAGTGGACACATGCCCTCATCCCTAACTCAGAGCAATCTCCATTTGATAACCACTTGCAAATGAAAACTTAGGGTATTCCAAGGAGTTTCACTGGGGAAACTAAATACTCTGAAGGGAAGCCTACATGACCAGCAGTAGATGTCCAACATAAAATGAATTAAACCGCATTTGCCATGTCAGGTCTTTTTTTTTAAATTTTATCTTCTATTTTATTTTTATTTTACTGATATGCATTTTTTCCTTCATTCCCTCTCATCCCACCCTCCATCCCTTATCTCCTCCCATGCCTCCCTCCAAGTTTAGGCATCAGAAGGCATATCTTGTTTCTGTATTATAAATGCAGGGGACACAGTTGGATAAAACTGTTGATGACTTCTCCCACAAAAGACTACATAGGATCTTTTAACACTATGAACACTGTCCAACATGGAGGAAGTGCCCAGTTCTCGTGTGGTTTTATTTTTCTGTGTCCTATACCTACCATGTATGGTGTGTTCAGCAATGAGGTCTTATCATGTAGTTTTGGTAGGCAACTAAGAGCAATAGTAACAACTTGTATTGTTTTGTAAGCCTCTCCAGACTGATTGTCAAACAACTCACATGAAGTTTTCATTTAAAAACCCATGACTGCTTGCATCAGTATTACCTACCCATGAAGGTCTATTCACTCAAGACCAGCCATTATTTATATTGCAATTTTAGTTAGGGCATAAACTAGTAGGTTTGAAAACTCATACTACTCAAACTACTACTTTGGAAAATGGGTTTCGCTGTGAAAATTTGCACAGTGCGCTGAATTTTAGTAACACATATGACACATTATTACAGAAATAACTGTGTGTCACCCAAATAAATAAAGTTCATGTTTGTACCAAAATGCATGTGTTTGTATTACTACAACCAACCTCCAAATGCAAATAAACTTATACGAAGAAATGCTGTATTTGTCTGGTATTTTAGAGGCCAAAATTCCAAATGGTGTAGCAGAAGCTTGATTGACACACTTCAGCCTCATTACTAATGATTCAAATACCAACTGCAGCTGTGCATGTGAGGACAAACGAATGATTACATGTTGAACTAAAAGTGGTGGAAGGGGCAAACTCGGGTTTTTATAAGAATCATTGCAAAAAGTACAAGAGAGACCCGTGTGAGCTAGGATTTTGAAAACACAGCTCTAGGGATTATATACCCGAGTATGTCCCTGTCCTGAAACACTCTGACATCTCTTCCATTCACAACTCAGAGTTGGAGCCTCAAAAATGTGAGTTGTTAGAAGACATTTGACATGTAAACTGTACCGATGTTCACATAGAACATTTATTTTTTTTAAATCAGTGAAATTGCTCAGCATGTAAAAGTACTTGCCACCAATCCTGACAATCTTACTTCAGTCCTTGGAACCTATGGTAGAACTCTGAGTTTAAGACATCAGCAGATTTAATGTCTGTAAGCAGTTTGTTTTCAACTTCCAACATGAAACTTTTTTTTTTCTACATTGTCAACAACAGAAGAGATGGAACACATGGGCTCAGTAACCTCATTTAGAAGACTGTTAAGCCTTCTACAATGTCAATATGATCATAATAAAATATCAGTTGTTTTTTTTTTTTTTACAGAATTTTATAACATTTTTTTTCAAAAGGATGCATGGTATGTACAAAATAAAAAAAATAAACATAAAATAAAAATGTTAAAGAAAAACACCACAAAATAATTTTTGTATTCTGTATCAGCTGTCATACTTAGTTAGTATAAAATTATAGTTACTAAATAAGCATATAACTAACACAGTGAAAGCCAACATAGAAAATACCAATGGTAAAGGGCAAAAGAAATTAAGAATTGTGTTCATGAAGATGCAATATAAGAAGAAAACAAAACAAGACAGTGGAATTAATATTATAAGAAGACTTGTGCAAAGAATTGGTAGATAAAGCCTGTTATTAGTAATAAAAGACAACCCCTCAATCTTTGTTCTCTCTTTATCCCTGCACTTCTTGTAGGCAAGGTGATTTTTGGATCAAAGGTTTTGTCAGTAGGTTGTTGTTTCCCTCCTTCCATTAGTCCTGCCTAGCTAGAAGGTGGTCACTTCAGTCTTCATCTACCCCCCTGTTGAATATCCAACCAATAATTGGCCCAACCTGAGACTCACGGTAGAGAGCCATCCTCTGACACTACTAGTGATGCGCTGCTATGCTTGCAGACAGGAGCCTAACTTGACTGTCTTTGGGAGACTCCAGCCAGCAGAGAGTCAGACAAATGCTGGGACTTGCCGCCAAATATGGGGCAGAACTCTGGGGGTCCTGTGGAAGTGTTGGGAGAAAGATGGAAAGTCCTGGAGGGGACAGGAACCTCACAAGAAGACTGACAGAGACAAGTAACCCAGTCCCATGGGGACTTAGAGAGACTGAGACATGGTCTGGACTAGGAGCCCTGTATATATGTGGTCGATGGGAGGTTTGGTCTTCATATGGGGTGTCTGGTAAGGATGTTGGGAGGCTGTCACCAACATAGACTCTATTGCCTGCTTTTTAATCACTTCCGCCCACCAGCACTGCCTTGCTTGGTCTCAGGGATGAGGATATGCTCAGTTTTGATGTGATGGGGAGGGTTGATATGGGGGTAAGGGGAGCTCCCATGTATCTAGGGAGAAAGGGAGAGGGGAAAGTGGAAGGAGGGGAAGGGGCCCAGGAAAAAGAGGAGAGAGGAGGCATCTTTGGGGTGTAAAGTAAATAAAATGAAATAAAAAAAATCAAAGAAAAACATAATTAAAGACAAACAAGCCATATGAAAAAAGGCAAGATTATTCATAAAATGGAAATGGATTAAAGGATTAAGTGACATCAGTATTCATAAAAATTAAAAGTAAACTCTTGCTAAATTCAATATAAATCAAAAGAGAAAATCCAAGCTCAAATAGATGGAGGTGGCTGAGATGTCTCAGCAGGTAATGTGTTTGCCATGTCATCACAAAGAGCTGAGTTTTTTTCTTCATCAGCCACATAAAAGCTGAATGTGGTGCTTGCACTTAGGACTCAGAGAGAGATGAATCACTCTAACTTTCTAGTCAGGCAGCCAATCAGTGATATAAAAATTTAGTGAGAGACCCTGCCTCAAAAAAGAAAACAAAAGGCAACTGAAGAAAAGGCTGGGTGTCTTTCTACCTCTGTCTGAAATATGCATACAAATACATGCAAGCATACTATGCACACACACATATATCCATACATACATACATACATACATACATACATACATACATATATACATACATATATTGAGGGGAAGAATGATTTAAACACCAAGGCCAAAAGGGTTGACAACATAAAATATTGGTGAAGCATTTTATATTGTCTCCTAAAAATGAAGATGTGTGTTATACTTCTGCAGTGAAATAGAAGCTTCGCCAAAACTATTCTCTGTCCTGAAAGCACAGCATTGCAGTTCAAGGTGGATACAAAACCCAAGAGAAAAACAGGACAAATGGCATGTCACCTTGGAGTAATGACCATAAAGCTCTGCAATGATTTCTGTTGACTAACAATTGGGCAGGAGACAAACCTCTAGGCATGATTAAGAGGGAACTTCTAGATGGATTAACTGAGGTGAGCATAGCAGACTGTACTATTCCCTGGGCTGGGCCCAAGACTGAATAAAAATGAGAATGTGAGCTGAGCACCACAGTTCATCTCTGTTTCTGAATGTAGATGTCGTATGAGAGCTGTCCGACAGTCTGACACCATGCCTTCCCACTGTGTCCTCAAATTGTGAGCCAAAGTAAACCTTTCCTTCCTTAAGTTAATTTTGCCAAGTGTTTTGTCACAGGAACAAAAAGAGTAAATAGTACAGCCTCTGTTATCCTCTCTTCAATCACCCTCCTTTTAATAGGATTCTAATGCCCAGCGGGAGCTTAGAGATGGGCCTAACAGATGTTCTAAGAGCGGGGATGCCTTTTTAGCTATTTTATGAAAGCTATAAATGAGCGCTATTGTACTAAGTCTATATACTCTTGGTATTAGCCCACGAAGGCAGCTAGCACATTGTTGGGGGCCCGCACATGCACACACGCACAATTATATTTCTGTTTCTCTCAGGTGGACTCTGATCGGCATTGTAAACCTGCAATGAGAGTTTTGTTCTATATATCTCCTGGGCCACACATTTCACTGTATTCTCCACATGAGGTGAGCTCTCTAACCTCTACAATCTCACTAGTTAAGAGGAACTGGAGACATGAGCATGCGGGCATGTCCGGATTTGCTTCCACAAAGGTTTCAATAGAATGTTTGCCGGTTTTGGCTGAATGATCTGGGCAAGTTATTAAAACTTATGTGAGTTTTCTGTTCTCAATATTCTGTAGTTATTTATTCGTTTTTTCGACAGGCCTAGCCTTTACTCGCTACATACCTAAGGGTGACCTCAGACTCCCGACTCTCCTGCCTCCACCTCCCAAATCCTGAGGTCATACGCAGTTGTCAGCAAACCCTACTACCTTTTCTCAAGTTATATACTACTGCAAAGGTTGGGGAGACATCTCAATGGGTAAAGGCCTTGCTATCATACCTGAGGACCTGAGTCAGTTCCCAGGACATGCATGATGGAAAGAGATAACGGACTTGCACCCACATGTTGTCCACTAACCATCACATGCGCTTTATCTCACATGGGCACACAAACACACACAGGGGGTGGTGAGGAGAAGGGGAAAATGAATAAATGTATTAGAATTATGTCTGTCTGTCTGTTTATTGTTTCATCAAGAACAGGATAGGCAAATACTATAAGGACGTGGACTCTGGTGTGAGCTAGTTGATTTTGAAGCCCAGCTTTTTCAGTTACCAGCACTGAAGCTGATTCTCATGAGCAGCCATACAGTGAGTCAACACTCCAGCTCTAGAATCAGGCCTCCTGAGTCCAACACTTGACAGCATCCACAACTGGTATTTACTCTGAGTGAATGGGAAACCTAACAGGCTCTTTCTTGCTGGTTCTTCCTTCAATATCTTCTGTATTTTATGTTTGTCGGTTTGTGTCCTGCCTCTGAAAGAAGCTGCTTAAGTATTGTAAATCAAAATTTTCAGATTTCACAAAACCTGACCCCAAATTTGGTTACTGTCTTATACGTTGTGCTGTGAATTTGCCTTTCTTGTGCTTCAGTTGGACCATTTGTAAAATGGGGTGAAATTAGAAACTGCTACATAGATGTAGTGAGGGATTTCATAGAGAATGTTTAGAACACTGCTATGCAATTGCCCTACCCACATGTCTGCTGCCTTCTGTAACCCCTCTGGGGGCCACTCTTTATCTGGTTCTTCATGGTCCTATTGGTTTCATGTCACCTTTTATTTTTTTAATTTAAAAACTAAGTTTCACCTTATTCCTCCATCCCTTCCCTTTGTATCAGGGTTCACCTCTTCTGCCAGCCTCTTGAGTCATTTAGTCAGAAGGTGGGGGGAGGTCTATCTAGTTTCTTAAAGCTAGTGGGTTTCTCGTGGCTTACAGCATGACAAGTTTTATTTACCCTTTCTCCCTAAAAGCTATCTGACAGACAGGGTTTCTCAACAATTATATTGGCAAGAGAATGACATTATCATCAAATTTATCATAAATTATGAAAACATTATTATGTATCATTTACAGAGCTGGAAAAAGTCATTAGTGCACTTTTGTGCCTGTGCATGTGCCTGTGCCTGTGCATGTATGTGTGCGTGTCCATGTGTGCGTGTCCATGTGTGCGTGTATGTGTGCCTGTGTGTGTGTGGCATCTCCTTTTGAATTAACTACAAAATCTTTGATGACTGTGTTACGCAGCTGTGGTTTGGGACATGCCGTGCAGAAAGGCCACTGTCTGTCAAGACCAAACAAGCAGTGGCTTAAGCTAAAGAATAGGACACAGAGGTGAATGACAGAGAGGAAAAACAATACATTAGTTAACAAAAGGAAACAAAACAAAAGAACCTGTAAAAAAGGTCTCTGACATTGAGAAATTAAGGAAAACATATTGTGCACATTCTAACAATTGACTTGGCTGATGATATATTTCCATGGGGCTGGGGCCAATCTTTCCCTCAAAAGGTCAGGAGTAAGGAAAGGAGAGTGATTAGGTGATTCAGTCCATGCCCCCACCTTCCAGCTTGCTGCTTCCTTCATCGGTATATGAAACCTGTGCTGAGCATCAATGACACCACTGCTACGGTGGTGTCATTGATTTTCTCCACTATGCAGGGTCTCTCACACATGTTCGGTGAGGCCACTCTCTTCTTGCTTCCATTACTACAGCTGGGGGTCAACAAAGCAGAGAAAACTGCATAAGCCAAACCTTCTTTTTCTTTCTGCAGGAAAACCATTAGAAAGGAGTCTGTTCCTGGCCTGGAAACCTGTACACATTTTTGTGTAGATTTTTAGATGGCAAAGGTATCTATCCTTGGGGGAATATCAAAGATCTCATGGCTGTTTCCATTCTTTTAATAGCCTCCATTCATTCCCTTCACATTTCCTCTCATGTATAAGCTTGCCTGAGAAATAAAGGTCCCAATGAATATAATGATCTGGTTATAAAGTCTTGCTCTTATCCAGTGTTTGGATTTTTGCTCAGTTTAACTTGAAAAGGTAAAGAGGTCTGTGAGTTTAATAGCTTTGAGTGTCTTTGGCAGAAATAAATGAGAATGAGAGTCTTTGTCACTGACCCATGGTCTCAGGTTGGCCTACCCAAACCAACATTATAGATATTAATCCCATGATAAAAACAAAAGGTGAACACTAGGACCTATAATAAAACTCACACTAGGACTTGAAAGCATACTGAGAGTCCATGTTTAAAGAAAGCAGAAAAGTTGAAGGAGTGAAAGGAAGGAAGAAATAAAGACAAAGCCCAAGGGGATGGAGAAACAGAGCTACCCAATCAAACTAGAGATCTTGATATTGTCAGCAGGCCCAGAGTTCTGGCTTTCTCGATTTTGTGCCTATACCCATAGGTATAGGGTATGAGAAGCTTGGTCAAATGTCTTACCCTAGTGGAAATGTCAAGATTTTAAGGAGCTGACGCAAGCACCCCGAGAAGTCCTGCATGTTCCAGTTTAGAAAGCAGTCTTCCTGGGGCAAAGAGGCCCGTGTTGAAATAAGCCTTACCATTAAGGTGGCTTGGCCATGCTAGCTGTCTGATAACTATGACATGCAAGCAGAGTTGAATTACCTTCATGAAGTCACCATCTGTGGTAGCTGTGGCTGGGTCTGCCTAGAGAAGGATTTTGTACTGATGGCTTTAGAGGTCAAGCCACAGGTGATGTGCGGCACATTCATCGGATGCTGATTTATTGTATCAGTCACATTGTGCTTAAAATCTCCCTTTCATAAAGGGATCTTGTGGCAAATTCAGTTAAAAGAAAACATGGCCTGCTGTTAATATCATAATGGGGCTCTACAAGTTATCCCATCCTGAGTAGCATCCCAGTGCTACCATTGTTTGGGGAATATCATTGTTCAGTATAGAGTTGTCAGATATCTGAGCAAACTTCAAAGACGGACATACAGCAGGTGTTCTCAGCTCTACTCATACCACCCCCCTGATAATGACCATATGTTCCAGGTAAAAATAAGTGCAGACAGTATTTCAAGATAACAGAATCTGAAAATTGATAGGAATTGCCTTTGTTCTGCTTATAGTAAAAAAATTATACATAATCGTGAATCACTGTGTTGCATTGATGTCTGTAATTACAGGAGAAATGTTAAGTCTCATTCAAAGGAATTTTCCCATTGGTTTTCTTACTTACTGAATTTTATTCACAGGTCCATTTGGGTAGACATAACAGCAGGACAAAACTCTGTTAGGCAGGACTTGATATACTCAGTTGTCTGATGTCTTAAGTTGACAAGCCCTCTAAAGTTTAAAAAGCAAAGAAAGTGGCCTCAAGAATTATTTGCTTATCTAATAATGTCCAGACATGGGCAGAAGGAGTAACTTTTAATTTTGTAGTGGGAACTAGAGATTAATTGAATTGTCAAAAAGCCAGAAGGGGCTGCATCTGGGCCTTGGCCATCATTCTCACAAAGCCTTGTCCTGGCATGTGCCCTTAAGCAGCTGCCCTGCCATCTCACAGGGTCACAGAGGAGAAGTTCACGTGAGTCATTTTCCAAAACTCTAGCTGGTACCAAGGGCAAGTCTTCCCTCTGGAAACAGCCACAGTGATCATTGCCTAGCGATTCGCTTGCATCCTCCTCAGTCTCACAGTCAATCTTCTCAGGCATGAGTCTGAAGGTGGAAAGAGAGAGAGCCTGGCAAACTAGGCTGTGGAATGACCCAACAGTGATGGCTATAAGGTGTAGGTGTGTCTAGTCCACATCTCATCTATTTCATCTCTTGTATTGCTTTCTTCATTCCATTTTTTTTTTAGACTAAGAGTGGGCCACATATCCCCACCAGGTCAAAAGGTAACTTGTAAGCAATGACACATTGGAAGGTGCCTTCAACTATGTACAAACATGCTGCCTCTGTAATGATTATCCTCTCACCTCTGTGACTTGTAGTTACAAGTAAGTAGAAATAACTATCTGCCCAAAAGGAAAGATTAGAAACCCAAACATGGCTACAGAATGTCCAGGTGAAAGCATAGAAGGGCAAAACAGGGGTGAAGAGTGGAAAGGTAGCCAATCAAAACAATTCTTGGGCTCTGAAGCTGTAGAAGGCATAGAGTGAGAAAGGCTAAAAGTGGGGTGATTTTCAAAATATTGGGGGGAAACTGAATCACAGGAGGCAGTTGTCTGGTCTTAGAAGGAAAAAAAAAAGAGTTTAGAGTGTCTGAGAGATGACATTTGTCTTCATCTCTTCCAGGAATTGTACATTTTGCAATAGTGGTAGACACTAGTAAGGACAAAAATATCTGCCCTAATGATATGCCAGTGGTGGAAAGCACATTCATGCGCACCACCGTTTCTATGCTTCTTTACGTAAGGTTCCTTGTCTGATGATTATCTATTATCTAAGTCTATAACAAAAGAGAGAAAGAAATGTCAGATTCCAATTCGTACAAGAAGAAAATGGTAGTAGTGTTGTTTATGACCCTGGACAAAGAAAAACTTTGAGTTATGTGGAGAAATAAGAGTGTGCTAATACACAGAATCACTTGGGAAAGGAGAATCTACCAGATGGATTCAGGGAAACTTGGATGGGGAAATTTTGCCTGCCAAGGAAGAACTTCTCTAAGACAGGCAGAGGGCTGGGCAACATGGGAAATGATAGCAAGAGGATTTGAGTTGGAAACCTTGTATCAACTAGAAATTTTGATGTTCCTTACCTCTGATTTAAAAAGAAGTGATCTCAGAAAAAAATACTGAAGTGAATCAGCTGTTACTGTGAAGCTAGGTTGACACATTTAATAGATTTGGCAGACTCTGGGGTATGATATCTTTCTACTACTTCTACATTTGGATGGAAGAAAGCTTTGGAGAGTTTTTAGATAACTGGAGAAGAAAAATAGAAGGAGGGGTGCACCATGGTAAACCACGAAGTCATAAATCTCCACTATGGAATGCTGACTAAGAACAAAGAAAAATTAGCTGTGCCAGATCAGGGCCCCACATTCACCAGATACTGAGACCTTTTATTCTGACATCCAATTGCTTCAACCTGTTGGAAGTGTGTGTTGGCTAGACATACCGTCTCCCAACAGTTGACCCCTGGTGCTCTCTCTGCCTGTCTATACAAGAACACCTGAGTCTTGGACTTTAATATGTTTTTGTTTTTCTGCCTATTCTATTGTTACAGGAACAATCCACTTTCATTGACCATGAGACTTTCTTGGATGAAGGGTACAAATGAATTTATAGTAGAACTCACAGTTACAAACAATATGGATAAATGCATACTAGTAAGTGAATAATGGAGAATTAACCTAAAAAGAGATTGATACTCTAACCAAAGACCATGCATGGAGATAACCTAGAACCCTTGCACAGATGTAGCCCGTGGCAGTTCAGTGTCCAAGTGGGTTCCCTAGTAAGGGGAACAGGGACTGTCTCTGACATGAACTCAGTGGCTGGCTCTTTGATCACCTCCCCTTGAGGGGGGAGCAGCCTTACCAGGCTACAGAAAAAGACAATGCAGTCAGTCCTGATGAGACGAGGTAGGCTAAGGTCAGAGGGAAGGAGAGGAGAACCTTCCCTCTCAGTGGACTTGGAGAAGGGCAGGGGAGGAGATGAGGGAGGGAGAGTGGGATTGGGAGGGAATGAGGGCAGGGGCTACAGCTGGGATACAAAGTAAATAAACTAATAAATATAAAAAATAAAAAAATAAAAAGAGAAGTATTATAATAAGAAAATTTCAAGAAATTTAATGCTGTTAAATACTCTACTTTTAGTTTTTCTCTATATTGAGATTTGAAATTCATAGAAATCATGTTAGAAATGTATGGGCTACAAATTCCATTCTAAAGCTAAAGTAATAGTGGCATAAAGAAGATTGGTGAATGGGGCTTTTACCTGTGGGCTAACTGTCTTTACAAAGAAACAAGATGTAAATATAGGAGAAAAAAAGGAGAAGCTTGACAACAAAGAGAGATGACAGTTAAACAAAAACTGACTGAATGTTAGTGACCAGGAAAACACTGTTGGTCTTATCTTCCTGCCTTTACTCACCTCCTGACTCCGCCTTACGCAGTAATGATGGAGAACCAATAAGATACACATCAACATACTTTGGAAGGTGTAAGAAATATAAGAGTGAGGTGACTGTGGGCTGTGCCTCAATGTGAGGGCTTACTTGCTCCCAATAAGCACAGACACACATTGCCTCCACCTTAATTTTTGGTTCTATTTTCTACATCAGTTATTCCAAACTCTTCAACTCCTGCTCAATTTCTTTAACAATTTCTACAAACTTATTGTTTGTCTCTTAGAAAAGAGGCAAAAAAAAAAAAACATAAAAATAAAGTTTGAAGGCTGGGGATACGGTTCTGGTGTTAAGAGCACCTTCTGCTTTTTAGAGCACCCCTGGTGGTTCTCAGCCATTCATGACTCCAGTTCCAGAGCATGGGACACCATCTCCTGGTCTGTGAGCACTGAGCATACACACATCTACTCAGAAACATAAAATAAAAACAAATAAATTAAAAAAACTGAATTAAGAAATCATTATAAAAATGGGAAATATTAATTATGCCAAAAGTCATAACAGAAATATAACAGTTCCTGATATTTATCCAAATAAAAGATGCTTGAAAAAAAATTTAATCCAATATTAGGCAGATATCCTGAAGTTTTTTTTCCATTCTATTTATAATACAGTAGATTGCTTAACCCTCATAGAAGAAATATTTAGTTACATCTGACCATTGATTAAAAGATGTATACCTTTTAGCTGAAGAAAAACAATGTCTAAATACTAGTCAGTCAAGAATTTTCAAACTGGGTTTATTTCCATTTGTATGACAAAATGTTATTTTTGTCAAAAATGATAACTTTGACTCAAAAGGTATAAAGACTTATAAACTCATGCAAGGGATACAAGTATCCATACCTTCATCTCACAGTGACAGAAAGAAAACTCAGTATAAAGAATACTGATTCACAAAGCTAGGAAACTCACTCACACTCAGAGAGATTGATTTATGAAGTATGTTTGGTTGTTAGTCTTTGTCATAGTCATTTCTCTACAGCACAGTAGACAACTTGGTGTCTCCTGCCTTAAAACACTTCTTGGTTTTGGAGATGATTGTATAATTCCCCCTTGACTCTGACTTGGAGATCTTCAGCCTAAGGCTAGATGAAAACCAACTAATGCCCTACATAAAAAGCAACATCAATACATCCCACACACCAGCTGAAGATTTAAACACACAAGCATGCGTGCGCGCACCCCCTCCACACACACAATTTCACCCCATTAGTTGGAAACATTTAATATCCGGCAACTTCTAACAAACGTTTTAAACTTCAGTTGTTCATTATGCTAAAAACTAGTTATTTTCATTCTTACACTGAATGGGACTAACGTTGAATCTGATAGATAAATTATAAATAACACCCTAAGCATCTAGTGTATCTTAACAGCTAAGAGGAAGGACATGGTCTTCCTTTCCCATAGTGCCCTGGGAATTGCTTGTTTTGCTTAATGATTAATCCCAGACTACCTTTCCTGTATTGATACTCTTTAATCCCCCCCTTTTGATTTAGGTAGAAATCAATACTACAGACACTCCAAACATAAAGTACATTTCTGCTCTGCCAAGGTATTTTACTTGCATATGTACCATATCCAGATTCTCCTGGAAGATTCCTGTCTCTGGTAAGTAGGAGCATTTTATATCTGTTTATGAATGCCCAATAACAGGGAATATCAGGTTGCATCAGAGTGGGAATAAAATAAAAGGACCAGTTTTAGCAGGGGGAAGAGGAAAGAAACAGGATTACTATAAGAAACCAAACTGGAAGGCAAAGAGGAAATACAATATGCTGAAAATAAGGAAAGGTATGTCAAACAGAAAATGTTCCTTGCATATAGGAAGTAGAATGAAACTGTGCTGAAACGAGGAAGGGGTGTGAATGAAGCTATATGGAGTTCACGACTTAACATTTCTGTTTTCCTTTCTGTAGAAAATGCTGTCCTACAAGGGAAGGTGAGAGTTGTGAAATATGAGCACATATATAAGGATGGCGCGATCCAACTCCCAATACCTGTCTCCATACTGAATATTACACATGAAATCCTTGTAACAATATAAACTGGTAGAGTGTTCCTTTCTTGTGTAGTAAAATAATTATCTCTGTAGTAAAATAATTTAGAATGAAATGAATTTTGTGGTAAAATATATGTGTGGTAAGTTAACTTCTACTATTTCGTAATGAACTGTCTGCATCCTTTTCCTACAAAATTACTGCTGATTCTGCTCAAACAGCCAAAGAATTCTTAACACTGTTTTTTCAGGACACATTCACAAATAACAATGTAATAAGCATCAAATCCTATATAGAGAAGTTAGGACTGGGTCTCACTTCTTATCATGGAAGCAAAAATGCCCAAAGGAGAATGAACAATTGTTTGCTGTGTAATGTTAAAAATTCAAAGTGTGAGGAAAGATTTCAAGTTCTTCTACCATTACACTTCAACCATCTGATCTATACCTATCTTCTTTCCAACTACTGGTCAGAACTGTAGACTCAGAGTTTATGGTACATTTGGATGGCCAGTCATTTTGTGTATTGTGTCTGAATTTCCTGCAGTAAGGAAAATTCACTGAGTTGATTGAGGCCAAGTGTAAGTGTGAAAAAAGGTAAGCTGGAAACATGAGTGGCAAAGCTTTTGGATGGTCATCTGGCATTACTTTGTCAAATATTTTATATACATACCTGATCTTCCAGCATGTTCACAACTGGAAGTGATAATAAGAGATAACACTCCCACTCTGTTTCCTGGAACAATATATTCACTCTAGCAAGGATACACTGCCACTTAACAGCCCCTTAACATACCACACATTCCAGGATTCCTATTTTCTCCCCACACCTCAACCACTGATTGAACAGAAAGGGATCAGAGTTATCAGAAGTACACAGTGTAGTGTCATACACCAGCATCATACTCAGAGCAACTGATCTTTACTGTCAATGACAGTGGAGACAAAAAAAGCAATATTGTGATAAGAAAGTTTGAAGCTGAAAGTTGAACAAATCTGCTCACATTCTAACCCACATACCATCACATTCACACCCCAGTTCCTCCACTTCTCCCTAACCACATCTCCCCACACCCAACCTGCTTACTGCCAGGACATAGAATATAGGATGACAGGAAGTTGGTGGTGGAACTTTCTCAAGTCGCCTAAGCACAGACAAAGGGTAATGTGGGTGGAAAGAATCTCCACACTACCTCAGAGACTCAATCAAAGGAAGCCCAGCACACACTTGCTAGTTGGACAGAAAGAGCCAGCTATAGGGAAATAAGAATGAGGAATTTCATTAGAAAGTAGTCTTAAGTAACAGAAACCTCTGGAAAGAAACACTGATCTGACTTGTTTGAATTTCTTAGACTAGTACCCCTCCCCAACACTTTTGGGGAGTGATATATATGAAACAAAAAGAAAGAAAGAAAGAAAGAAAGAAAGAAAGAAAGAAAGAAAGAAAGAAAGAAAGAAAGAAAGAAAGAAAGACAAAGAAAGAAACAAAGAAACAAGAAAAGGAAAGAAAGGGATGGGAATATAAATTGAGTGGTACAGTCCTTACCTGGATTTGGGAGGCACTAAATTAAATTTCCAGCACAACAGAAAGAAAAAAATAAGAGATTAAAAAAAGAAAAATTAGAAACTATATCTTTCCAACTAGGGAGACATAGATACTGTGGGCACAATTCCTTCTATTTCAACTTACTGTATTTTTAATTTTCACTGTTTCTTTTTTTTCTTTTTATTAATTAATTCAACTTACATCTTGGTCATAGGTCCCTCTCTTCTCTTCTTCTAGTCCCACCCTCCCTCCTATATCCCTTATCCCCTATTCTTCAGGATAGGGAAGTCCTCCTACCCAGACAACCCCAGCTCACCTATTCCTATGAGGACTGAGTTATCTTCCTCCCCGGTGGCCTTGTAGGGAAGTCCCATGGAGGAACTGATCAAAAAGCAGGCAACAAAGTCTATGTCAGAGCTCTTCTCTGCTCCCTTAACTAGTGGGCTGACAAGAAGCTCAAGATGTCTATGAGACTTACCTTCTTGGGGTTTGTGCATTGCAGTATGTCTATCCTGTACCATATGTCTAAAATCTGTTTTCTTTTTTATTACTGTTTAATTTTTTGATTTAATTGTTTAGTAGTTTTTGAATTTTCAAATGAATTAAAATGCTTTTATGCTTCTCTTTATCTAAAAACTATTTACTATTACCTTTCACATCTCTGTCACACACATATTTTTTGGTTAGTCTTTCTTTTCCCTTTGTGTCTTTCTTATTCTCCCTTCCTTTACTAATTAGTTGATACTATTAATATATATGGCACAATTTGTCCAACAAGTATTTTAGAGTTTTTGAAACTTGGTGTTTGCATTTTTGTTAGTTTTTCAGGACAGAGTTTCTCTGTGTAGCCTTGGCTGTCCTGGAATGGTGTTGTAGACCAGGCTGGCCTCGAACTCACAGAGATACACTTGCCTCTGCCTCCCCAGGACCTAGGATCACAGGTGTGTAGCACAGCACCCACTTGAGTTTTGAAACTTCTAATAGACATAAGTGTAGTGCACAAAGATCTTCTCTTGCAGCTAACATCATAATTACTCTCAAATTATTATATCTTACTGGTTTTACTCTTGAATACAAATTCAAAAGAAGATGGTATATCAGATTGAAAGTAAAATAAAAGAAACTATCAAAAACGTTTTTTCAAAAATGTCAACTATTATACAGGGAAAGAAACAGGTTTGTTGCCAGCAACCTTAAAAAAAAAGTAATACTTGAAGTGTTATGTTACAAGTGTGAAGGAAAATAACTGTCAACTGGCATTGTTTATACTAAGAAAATTAAAATAGAGAAATAAGAAATTTTCAAGACAAATAGCAGTTAAAGCAATACAGGGTAAACTAACATTGTAGAAAATTGTGATGCCATATAAGGCAGAAAAAAGGCAGCCTAATCAGTGAGAACAGAAAAGAATACATTTCATGAAAGGAGCAGATGAACAGAGGTGAGTCAAAAAAGTCAATCATGTTAACACAGCAAACCAAAAAGCCCTCATAATAACAAGGAAGGTTTAAAAGAATTATCAAATTGTCCAACCAATCAGAACATCAAAAAAATAGGGAGGGGGGAATAGCAGCCATGTCTATTTTTAATTAATTATTTTTTTATTCACTTTACATCCTGGTTGTAACCCCATCTCTTCTCCCTTACTAGGCCCCTCTCTCTTCCCCCCTCACCTCTTCCTCAGAAAAGGAGCCTCCCTTTTCCACCCACCCCAGCTTATCAAATTGCATCAGGACTAATCATGTTTTCTTCTCCTGTGTCCTGGCAAGGCAGTTCCACAAGAGGGAAGTGATCTAAAACCTAGTAAGTGAGTCTATGTCCAATGCAGTCACCACTTCCCTTACTAGAAGTCACCACTTCCCTTACCCACATGAAGCCTAAGCTGCCCATCTGCTACATTTATATAGGGGGTTTAGGTCCAGTTCATGCATTGATTGGTGATCTTAGAGCAAAATCCATACAATGGAAAAAAGACAGCATCTTCAACAAATGGTGCTGGTCTAACTGGATGTCTCCATGTAGAAAAATGCAAATAGATCCTTACTTATCACTCTGCACAAAACAAAAGTCCAAGTGGATCAAAGACGTCAATATAAAACCAGACACACTAAATCGGTTAGAAGACAAAGTGGGGAAGAGCCTAGAACTCATTGGCACAGGAAACAACTTCCTGAACAGAACACATAGATATTTTTAGGTTGAGAACCAAATGGTTTCACTGCTGCATTCAAGACTTTTTTTCCCTCTTCCTTTCATCCTTCCTTCCTTCTTTCTTCCTTCTTTCCTTTCTTTCTTCCCCCTAATATTTCTTTTATTTTTTGTTTGTTTGTTTTTCAAGAAAGGGTTTCTCTGTGTGGCCTTGGCTGTCTTGAACTCACTTTATAGACTAGGTTGGCCTTGAACTCATGGGAATCCTCCTGCCTCTACCTCTCTGAGTGCTGAGATTAAAGGCATGTGGTACCATGCACAGCTCACAAAACTTTCTAAGACAAGATAACACTAATATTTCCCAATCATTCCATGAGATGAAAAGAGAAGGAACACTATGAAATTCATGTCATGAATGCAGTATTAGGCAGATTACAAAAGCAGATAAAGATAAAAACAAAATAGAAAGCTATAAACCAATCTCCATAATAGACACACATATAAAACTCAACCAAACACTTGCAAACTAAATTTTGTAACTCAGTAACATCATACGTCATTGACAATTTGATTTTATTCTAGGGATTCAAGAATAACCCAATAACACAAATCAATGAATACAATAAAAATGTAAATAAATGAACGTTAAGAGTCATATTACCTCCATGCATATAGAAAAGACATTTTTTGAGAATAGTAGTTTACTTCTTTTTGCTTTTTGAAATTACAATGTAATTACATAAGTTCCCACTTTCTTTTCCTCCCTACAAATCTCCCTCTGCACATTTCCTCTTCTCTTTTAAATTCATGGCCTATTTTTAAATTGTTGTTACTGTTGTTGGTGGTGGTGATGTGGTGTGATGTGTATGTGTGTGTGTGTGTGTGGTGTGTGAGTGACTGTGCTCATACACTTACACACATACACATGCTCCTAAATACATAAATCAAGCCCACTTAGTTCCTATTATTTTATTGTATGAACATGTTTTCAGGCTATAACCGTGGCTATAGGATGCAAACTGATGCATCTACAGCACAACTCCTGCACCTAAGGCTCAGAGATTTGCCAGAAAAATAAGAAAATAGAGCCAGAGGAACTAGAAGTTTGCTTTGATGTTGGGTCTTCTAGAAATGTCACAAGCTTCAGGAATGAAGTTACAATACATTGCTACCTAAACATCATAATACCAATAGACATGCCTACATGGAATGGGGAAAGCTCACATGACATCTAACATGATGAAAGAACTACAGAGAATGGAGAAATGCTGGAAATAGGAGAAACAGTCTTTCCCAGAAAAAAGTACACCAACTGGTTATCCTGTACAAAGGGTATTTGAGTAAGTTCATCATGGCATTATGGAAAATTCCTGAAGAAGTTAAAAACATATGAATACATTGTATATATATGTATACAAACACACACATACACATATACATATAAGCATATATGAGTAGGGTCATTCAAACTGAATATTCATAAAAAAGTAAAAATATGGTTACTATGTAAAAAGAATCAAGAACAGATGCTGGTTGATCATGTCAATGCATGTCAAAAAGTTCTTCAAAAAAGATAGCGCTTCCTCAAGATCCAGCTATATCACTCCTAGGCATATATCCAAAAGATGCTCAAGTAAACAATAAGGACATTTGCTTAAGTGTAGCAGCTTTATTTTTAATAGCCAGAAGCTGGAAACAACTCAGATGCTCCTCAACTGAAGAATGGATGCAGAAATTGTGGTACATCTACACAATGGAATATTACTCAGCAATGAAAAACAAGGAAATCATGAAATTTGCAGTTAAATGGTGGGAACTGGAAAGGATGATCCTGAGTGAGCTATCCCAGAGGCAGAAAGACACACATGGTTTATACTCACTCATATAGACTTATAATATAGGATAAACCTACTAAAATATGTATACCTGGAAAAACTAATCAAGAGGGAGGACTCTGGCTAAAATGCTCGATCCCCATACCAAAAGGAAAAGAGGATGGATATCAGAAGAAGAAGAAAAGAGAAAACAAGTTAAGAAACTGCCACAGAGGGCCTCTGAAAGGTTCTGCCCTGCAGACTATCAAAGCAGATACTGAGACATATGGCCAAATGTTGGGCAGAGTGCATGGAATCTTATGAAAGAAGAGGATAATAGTAAGATCTGGAGAGGACAGGAGTTCCACAGGCATAGCAACAGAACCAGAAAATTTGAACACAGGGGTCTTTCCAGAGACTCATACTCCAACCAAGTAGCATACATGGAGATAACCTAGAACCCCTGCACAGACGTAGCCCATGGCAGTTCAGTGTCCAAGTGGGTTCCCTAGTAATGGGAACAGGGACTGTCTCTGACATAAACTGATTGGCCTTCTCTTTAATCACCTCCCCCTGAGGGGGAGCAGCCTTACTAGGCCACAGAAGATGACAATGCAGCCACTCCTGATGAGATCTGATAGACTAGGATCAGAAGGAAGGAGAAGGAAGTCCTATCAGTGGACTTGGGGAGGGGCATGCATGGAGAAGGGGGAGGGAAGGTGGGATTAGGAGGGGAAGAGGGTAGGGTTTATGGGGGGATACAAAGTGAATGAAGTGTAATTAATAAAAGTTAAAAAAAGAAAATAGTTTCAATATCTTTTAGTAATAAAATGATCGGAAAGGATTAGAAATAAAAGTAACTTAACAAAATAAAAGAAAAAAACTATAGCCAATATTATAATGAACTAGAAAAACCTAGAAGACTATCATTTAAACTTCATAATACAGGTGACTATTTTGTCCACCCTTGTTCAATACATGACTCATAGACTAGGTAGATCAGTAAGAGAAGAGAAATAGGTAAGACACTCATTTTCCTCATCACCTACCTAAAATATGTTCCAAATTGACAGGGGCACATATGAGATTCTCACTATTTGTTGCTGAGTTTTACTTGAGGCAATATGTTTTTTCTCAAACCTATGTCTTGATACCTAATGGCTGCCTAAACATGACCTGAACAAGCATAACTATTAGAAGATTGTGTTCAAAATGATTTTTACCAACATGACAGGTGAGTTGATCTTGGCCTATATTTTTGGAATAAGTTATCGAAAGGATATAATTGAGCTCTAAATTTAAATGTTGTGTGTGCAAGCAAAGGATTGCATTTCAAGACTTCCCTAGCGATAGAGTGAACATGTTGACTCAAATAACAAAAAAGAAAACTAATAAATTATCCATAGAAAGATTATCTAAATAGTACAATAAAAGCCAATGTGTTAATCAACTCCAATATTCAGGGCTCTGTTGACCAAACCTGGAGCAGAGTTCTTTAAACAAAAGTAAAAACTCAGAACCTTATTACTATATCCTGCTCTTTCTATACCTGTTTCTTTACACAAGGTACCTTTGTGATAAATTTATTCTCCAAATCTATAACTAAGTGGGAAAGAAATATCCAGTTCCAATTCCTACAAAGAGAAAATGGTATGTAACATGTTATATGACTTTTGATAACAAAAAAATCATTGAGTTACAGAAATAAGAGTTCACTAGCAGTGCACAGAATCATGTGGGAAAGGAGAATCTACCAGATGGTAATGATCCCAGGGAGGTTTGGATGGGGAAATTTTACCTGCCAAGGGAGAACATTTCTGTAGAGAGGCAGAGGACTGGGCAACAGAAGGGATGACATCAAGAGGATCTGCATTGGGAAATCAAATTTTTGTCTGCTGGACCAAAAGAGCAGTCAGAGGAAGAAAAAATGCTGAGGTAAATCAGTTATTGCTATGAAGCTGGGTTGATCCATACAATGGATCTGGCAGACTCTGGGGATGTAAAATCCTAGTACTTCACTTTTGGAAGGAAGAAAACACTGGGGAATTTTTAGATAAACGCAGAAAGAAAATGAAGCACACCAAGGACAATTGTTGTCATAAATGCCTATTATGGAATGCTGACTAGGAACAAAGAAACTGTAGCTTTGCCTCATATGCACCAGGTGACCGGGAATGCCACCTTTTATTCTGAATTACAATTGCTTCATCCTGTTGGACGTTCGGTATGTTGACTAGAAGCATGGTCTTTGTCAGAAGTAGTCCCTGTTCCCCTTACTATGGAAATCCAATTGGTTACTGAGCTACCACGGGCTACAGCTGAGCAGAGGTTCTAGGTTATATCCATATATGGTCCTTGGTAGAGTGTCAGTTTCAGAAAAGACCCCTGTGTCCAGATATATTTGGTCCTTGTGGAGCTCCTATCCTTCCCATGTCATATTGACTTCCCCTTCTTATGATTCCCTGCACTCTGCCAAAGGTTTGGTTATGAGTCTTAATATCTGCTTTGATACACTGCTAGGTAGACTCTTTCAGAGGCCCTCTGTGGTAGGCTCCTGTCCTGTTACTGGCAGGCTTTTTGACCTCCCCACCCCCGCCAAGGGAGGAGCAGTCCTGCTAGGTCACAGAGGAGGACTTTGCAGCCAGTCCTGAAGATACCTGATAAAATAGGGTCAGATGAAAGGGGAAGAGGTCCTCCCCAATCAGTGGACTTGGAAAAGGGCAGGGAGGAGATGAGGGAGGGAGGGTGGGATTGGGATGGAATGAGGGAGCACGATACAGCTAGGATACAGAGTTAATAAAATGTAAATAATAATAATAATAATAATAATAATAATAATAATAATAATAATAATAATAAACATGGTCTCCTAACACTTGGCCCTTGGTATTCTCTCTACCTTTCCATTCTCTCTCATTCTCTCTACTTTTTGACTTCATGTGATTTTGTTTCTACCTTTTTATTGTTATAGGAATAATCTACTTTCATTGAATAAGAAGGTCTCTCTGAAGAAACAGGCAAAATATTGAGCTCACAATCATGATTACAAACAATGTACAAAAATGCACATCTGTAAGAGAATACTTGATAGTTAACAGGAAAATGAAATATTAAAATAAAGGTGATTTCTTGTATATAGTTTTAAAATTCAGAAAATGTTAGAAATGTATGTTACAAATTCTACTCAAAAGGTACGTGTCATGAAGAAGATTGGTAAGGGGGGCTTTGAGCTGTGGACTAAGGGTCTTCACAACCACTCAAGATGAGAATTGAAGTGGAAAAAAAAAGAATGGGAAGAGTGAAAATCAAAGAAGGTGGCAAGAAAATGTTAATAATCACAACTGAGAGCTCCCTTAGGAGATAGAACAATGAAGAAGGAGTGGGCCTGAGATTCTGAGCTCCTCAGCTTCTCAGCTCAGCTGGGGATACCCTCCCCTGGGAGCTGCAACGCATTTGCATGTGGCCTTCTCTCAGAGCTATGTGGTTCCCGGTTCCTTGTCTCTCAGAATGCCCTTCCATTGGGATACTGTCCCAACTCAGAACTGTGAGGTTCTTCAGTCTGCTTGTCTTACTATCCCCGTTGACAGAGATATGTTTTCTTCTCAGAGATGTGTGGTTCCTGGGCTCCTGAGTCCCAGGACACCTCCCCATCTAAAAAGAGAGGCCAACATTTGTTGTTGTGACTTGGATAGGCTCTCCTGGTGCTTTGTGGTCCCCTTGTGGTCTGAGCCACACTGGGATCCTGTCCCTCTCCATTTGGCCTGCAGCAGACTCACGTTCCAGCTCACTGATCGCTTGAAACCCCACCCACCAATGACAATTAGTTAAGCTTCCAATTCTGGTCAGAATAAAGGCTTCCCTGGGTCTGAGGAAGTAATCATTGAGTGTCCAGCAACTCTCTGGTATTCTTGGAGAAAGAAGTACCCCTGAGCCATGGTTTTTAAGGCCACATCTGGCTTTCTTCACCTGACCCCATTCTTGCACCATTGAAACTGCAATTTGTAGTTCCCTTAGGTCCTACTGGGCTATGGAGACCCTTCCTGCCCTCTTTACCTGAGCTTATCTCAACACTCTCAGAGCTGCAACCTTGCAGTTTCCTTAGGCTCTTGTTATTGGTTATTAATATTTATTATTGATTTATTTTTAGTTAAACAGTGGTTATTCCTAAACCAGCTATATACCCAATTCACCACACAAAGCTTAGGTTTTATTTAATTAACCTAGAGCACAATGCTGGTCAATGGTTACTCCATCCTAAACCTCCAAGCCAGCATAGTTTCCTCCCATTCAGATTTACCTCATTATACTTGTTTTTAGTCATATCTTAGGTCTGGTTCATCTTTCCTCTCCTGCCGATCTTTGCTCTCTTTCTTTCTCCTCCCCTCTGGACCAGGATGTCCCACCCTGTTCTCTCCATTGCTCAGCATTGGCTGGATGTTTAATTGACAATTACAGAGAGCAAATGGTGGCCTCTGCTTTTCATGCCCTTTGCCTTTGGGCAGTATCAAAAGTCCTGGTACCAGGTATCAGGCACCAAATCTCTCTGGGCTTAGCCAACCTCAGCTCTGACCCCCACTGAGTGTGTGATGTCCCACTGAATGGCTTGTCATTCTTCTTTTCCCTTTCTCATTCATGGGGACAGAGTCTTCTATACCCTCTTATTCACCCTTGAGAATCCTTTTAGAAAAAATCCAACCTCTCTATCTGGCACCTGAAGGGCTCCAAATTTATTCACCTTTGCAATCAAATTTGGCCTCAATACGCATTAAACAATCCAAATGCCCAGAAAACAACACCCTAGATTTCAATACATTTGGGATTTTTACAAACACTGCCAGCAATCAGAAAATTCGAAAGAGATTCCTTATGTTCAAGCCTTCTCTTTTCTCTGCTCCAAGCCTTCTTTCCATTTTTCCTGTCTCCCCCCCTCTCCCACAGTTTCTTTTAGCTATGAAGCCTGAACAAGATTATTCTATTTTGATCTGGCCAATGAAGCTCTTGCTTATTGGCCAAAACCTAGATCTCTCTCTCCTCCAGCTACCTAGTTTCCCTTTCTCTCTCTTCAGCAACAGGTGGCCCAAATGAACTCTCTTGGGCATCTACTTTGAGCATACCAGCAGTCCCTATTTTTCCTGCTACTAGTTCCTGCTCTGATAAAGGACCTCCTTTACCTCCCTGCACCTTGCCTAAACCAGCCATTGGTCTTTTTTTGTGGGAAGTTGCTAAGACTTGGTCAGAGTACATGTCCCCTTTTAATTAAGTTAATTCTCACAAATAGAGAAGAGATTGGGGTCCTATACTGCTAATTATCCCACCTTTATTAAGTAATTCCAGTATATTGCCCAATCTTATCATCTTGCCTTCCATAATGTCTACATGAATCTTACAAACACTTTTCCCCTGAGGAGCACAGACAAGTCTGGGATCAGGCTAGGGCACACACACACACACACACACACACACACACACACACACACACACACGAAATTCATCAAACTGATGCTGTCCATCCCACCAGGAATGAAGCAGTTCTCAGCTGGGACTGTGGATGGGATTACAATACCCAGGGGACATTTGAACTAGGGCTCAATTCATAACTTGTCTCTTGGCCAGACTTAGTTAGTAAGGCTGCCCTTAAAGTGGTAAATTATGAAAAAGTCCAAGAGGTCATGTAGGACAAACTAAAAACTGTCTCAATTCCCAGAGTGCCTTACAAATGCCCTCTTATAATGTATAAACCAGAGTTAGTCTGTGAGCTCTGTTGCCATCTCTGTGGCAACAATATGTAAACTAGCCATTTCCCCAAGACAAGGAGCTTTACATGGTCTGTCCCTACTAGCCAGGAAGTAGTACTAAGAATCTGGCCCCTCAGTAGAAGTTCATAGTTTATTTAAACAAAGTTGTTTTGTTTGGCTCATAGTTCAAGTCTTTGCAAACCCCTTAAGTCATAAGTCAATTTGCCCCTCTCCCACACCTCTCTAACTATCATAATGGTATTTTCAACCTTTGTAACTGTCTTCTCTAACCCCACCCCCATGGGACTTTCCCAGATTATGATAATTTTAGGTGAAAAGTCTCAACAAAAAAGCCAGTAGTCCCTGAGCAGGAAACCCCACCAATCTCAGTTCAGGAAAACACACCAATCCCTAAACTTCTCTAAGCTCAGGACTTGAAATTTCATCAGTCCTCATCCTGGAAAGCTCTGCCCTAGAGAGCTCTACTCTTTAGGAAATTCTATATAAAGGCTGTTTCCTCAGTTTCCTGCTGTTTTTTCCTGGATTTATTTCTTCACCCCCTGACACTCTCCTCCAATAAATTTCTTTAAATGAGATTTGCAGGCTCATGTGACTTTCTCAACAGAAGAAGCTAAAAAGCAATAAAGAGAAGAAGGGAAGTAGTGACAAAGTGGAGCAGGACTGAAGTTCCTGAGCAACTCACCTCAGCTGGGGATACCCTCCTCTGGGAGCTTCAAAATCTCTGCTGAGGAAGCCTCCTCTCAGAGTTGTCTGTTTGCTGAGTTTTGTGTGTTAGGATGCCATTTCACAGGCACTTTGTCCCACCTCAGAGCTGTGTGGTTCCTGGGCTCCTGAGTCCCAGGGCATCTTTCCATCTGAGCAGGTAGGCCAATACTAAGGGTCTTCACAAAGAATCAAGATGAAAATTGAGGTGGAAAAAAAGATTGGGAAGAGTAAAACATCAAGGAAGATGGCAATGAAATAATGATAAATATGACTGAGTAGCACTGACCAAGAAATACTGTTGGTCTCATGTTCCTATCTCCAATCACTCCTTGACTCAACCTAATGCACTAGTAAGGAGAATGAAAAAAGATACCAATCAACAACCTTTCTCATTTATGAGAAATATAGAAGAGATGACTGTGAACTGTCCCTCAAGGTGACGGCTTACTCCCAATACTCACCGAAACACATTGCTTCCACCATCACTCCTGTGTCTACTTTTTTCTTCAGTTTTCTAAAATCTTCACCTCCTGCTCAATTTCTTTAACAATTCTTCAATATTATCTTTGGTCATTTAGAAAAGAGTTACAAAATGAAGTTTTGCATGCTAGAGATAAAGTTCTGTGATTAAGAGCACTTGCTTTACCTCTTTCAGAGGAACATGGGTGCCTCACAGCCATCTATTACTCCAGTTCCAGGACACCTGACACCAGCTTCTGGTCTTTGTAGAAACTAGGCACAGTCATCAACTCACACACATAAATAAAAATAAATAAATATTTTCTAAAAAGATTAAGAGGAAGATCCAAGATGACAGTGCCAGGAGGACACTGTGTCTAAGAAGCAGGACAACAGTTATGGCACAGCAACCAACAGACCTAAACTGGGCCCTAAAATGCAAGTGATTGTGTTTCCCAGGTGAGAGGAAACCCCCAGTATGGGAATCAATTGGGTTCAGGTCACCCAGCTAAAACCCAGAAGAGTTCCTGGGTCCCAGTGGACACTTGGTCGTCAGCCCAGAGCCACATGCTTGCATGTCCTGATCACTTTTCCATGGCGAACGGTGGGCACCAAAACACCTGAGACTGGATTTACAGTCAAGAGAAAACTCCACAGTGAAGGAAGCAATCAGGACTGACCTCAGGTCACCCAGTCAATCTCTAGAAAAGGTCCCAGGGTCCAGCTGCCGGCCCAGAGTGGGGTGCTCAGCTGCCAGCCCAGTGACTTCCCTGCTTATCTGAGTCAATATCCCAGACAGAACTGTGGGCCCCAGGGCACCAGAGACGGCGTTTCCCTGTTGGGAGGAAACCACACAGTGAGGGAAACAGCAGGTCTAAATTTAGAGCACTCAGCCGACCCCCCTTCCCCACAGAAAAGTTCTCAGGAAAAGTTCCCAGGTTCCTGCAGGCTCCCAGTTGCCAGGTTGGAGCCCTCACTTGCCTGTGCCTGTGTGCTCTATGCACTACTCCAGACAGAACTGTGGACCACGAAACACCACAGACTGGGTCTCCCTGTTGGGAGGAAACCCCACAGTAGCGGGGAAACATCAGGTCCGACCTCAGGACACCCAGATCGTCAAAAGTTTCTGGGCTCCCGCAGGCTCCAGCCTCCTGCTGCATGAATGAGAGCTGTGCTCACCTGCCACTGATGACCGCTTGGGTAATGGGGCACAGAGCTCCAGCCTCAGACCTACAGAAGCCTGCGGTCTCAGGGATCAGCCTCCAGATACTGCTCCAAGGTGCAACCAGTTATCCCAGACTAAACTGACCAAACCATGGGCTTCTTAGGTTCCTGAGGAGGGCTGTGCTTAGAAAACAGTGTAAGAACAGCAACAGCGGAGAGATCTTGGGGGACGTGGAGCATGAGCCAGACCTACGATTTCACCAAAAGCAAGTATAATGTGGGAACTCTAAATGTTAGGAAACTGAGGGATTGCAGGTTTAGGAGGGAGTAAATATTGCCCAACATTGTGTTCTAGGTTAACTAAAAACCCAGTCTTTGTGTGGTGATTTGGTTATACAGCTGTCTAAGATTAGCAACAAGCTTTACTAGAAGATAAACCAATAGTAAATATTAATAACCATTTACAACAGTACTGGCATAGAAACAGAATGGTGGATCAATGGAATTGAATAGAAGACTCTGACATAAAAAATCTACACACTTATCGACACCTGATTTTTGACAAAGAAGCCAAAACCATTCAATGGAAAAAAGACAGCATCTTCAACAAATGATGCTGGTCTAATTGGGTGTCTACATGTAGAAAAATGCAAATAGATCCATACTTATCACCCGGCACAAAACTAAAGTCCAAGAGGATCAAGGACCTCAACATAAAACCAGACACACTAAACTACTTAGAAGAAAAAGTGGGGAAGAGCCTTGAACTCATTGGCACAGGAGACAACTTCCTGAACAGAACACCAACAGCACAGGCTCTAAGAGCAACAATCAATAAATGGGACATCATGAAACTGAAAAGCTTCTGTAAAGCAAGGACACTGTCATCAGAACAAAAAGACAGCCTACAGATTAGGAAAGGATCTTCAGCAACCCTCATCTGACAGAGAGCTATTATCCAGTATATATAAAGAACTAAAGAAGTTAAACAGCAAAAAAATCAAGTAATCCAATTAAAAAAATGGAGTACAGAGCTAAAAGAGAATTCTCAATACAGGAATATCGAATGGCAGAGAAACACTAAAGAAATGCTCAACCTCATTAGTCATCAGGGAAATGCAAATCAAAACAACCCTAATGTTTCACCTTACACCCATCAGAATTGCCAAGATAAAAAACTCAAGAGACAACACATGCTGGAGAGGTTGTGGAGAAGGGGGAACCCTCCTTCACTGCTGGTGGGAATGTAAAATTGTACAACCACTCTGGAAATCAATCTGGTGCTTTCTCGGACAAGTAGGAATAGCACTTCCTCAAGATCCAGCTATACCACTCCTAGGCATATACCCAAAAGAGTCTCAAGTAAACAATAAGGACATTTGCTCAACCATGTTTGTAGCAGCCTTATTTGTAACAGCCAGAAGTTGGAAACAGCCCAGATGCCCCTCAGTGGAGGAAGGGATGCACAAATTGTAGTATATCTACACAATGGAATATTACTCAGCAAATAAAAAACAAGAAAATCATGAAATTTGCAGGTAAATGGTGGGATCTGGAAAAGATCATCCTGAGTGAGCTATCCCAGAAGCAGAAAGATACATATGGTATATACTCACTCATATAGACATATAATATAGGATAAACCTACAAAATCTGTACACCTAAAGAAACTAATCAAGAGGGAGAGCTCTTGCTAAAATGTTCAATTTCTGTCCAGAAAGGCAAAGAGGATGGACATCAGAAGAAGAAGAAAAGAGGGAACAAGTCAGGTGCCTGAGACAGAGGACCTCTGAAAGGCTCTGCCCTGCAGACTATCAATGTAGATGCTGAGACTTAAGTACAACCTTCGGGCAGAATGCAAGGAATCTTATGAAAGAAGTGGGAAACAGTAAGATCTGGAGAGGACAGGAGGTCCACAAGAGAGCAACAGAACCAAAAAATCTGAGCACAGGAGTCTTTCCTGAGACTGATACTCCAACCAAGGTCTATGCCTGGAGATAACCTAAGACTCTGCACAGATGTAACCCATGGCAGTTCAGTATCCAAGTTGGTTCCATTGTACTAGGAACAGGGACTGTCTCTGACATGAACTAATTGGCCTGCTCTTTAATTACCTCCCCCTGAGAGGGAAGCAGCATTACCAGGCTACAGAAGACACTGCAGCCACTCCTGATGAGATGTAATTGGCTAGGATCAGAAGGAAGGAGAAGAAGACCTCCCCTATCAGTGGACTTGGGGAGGGTGGAGGAAAGGAGGGGTTGGGAGGGGAGGAGGAAGGGAACCACAGGGGGGATACAAAGTGAATAAAGTGTAATTAATAAAGAATTTTAAAAAATAAATATGAAATATTATAGTAAAAAAATTTAAAAAACTGATTCACTATTCATGGGAACTCTCAATTTACTAAATAACTATCAAATAATATCAAATGTCATAAACATCATGAAAGAATAATAGCAAAAATGTTGAATATCTCACTTTTTTATTCATTAAAATTTATTCACTTTGTATCCCAGCTGTAGCTCCATCCCTCATCTCCTCCCAATCCTACTCTCCTTCTCCCTTTTCCTACCATACCCCTCTCATAGTCCACTGATAGGGGAGGTCCTTCTCCCCTTTCATCTGACCCTAGCCTATCATGTCTCATCTGGACTGTCTATATTGTTTTCCTCTGTGGCATGATAAGGTTGCCCCCCCACACCATAGGGGGAAGTGATCAAAGATAGCCCCTGTTCCCTTTACTAGAGAACTCAACTTGGATATTGAGCTGCCATGGGCTACATCTGTGCAGGGGTTCTAGGTTATCTACATGAATGGACCTTGGTTGGAGTATCAGTCTCAGTAAAGACCCCTGTGTCCAAATATTTTGGTTCTATTGCTCTCCTTGTGGTGCTCCTGTCCACTCCATGTCTTTTTATCTCTCCCTTCTTTCATAAGATTCCCTGCACTCTGCCCAACGTTTGGCTATCAGTTTCAGCATCTGCTTTAATACCCTGCTGGATAGAGCCTTTCAAAGGTCCTCTGTGGTAAGCTCCTGCCCTGTTCCTTGTTTCCTCCTTCTTTAATGTCTATCTCATTTGCCTTTCTGAATGAGGATTGAGCATCTTAACTCATCTTCTCTTCCTTGATTACCTTCCCTAAGTATACAGATTTTGGTATGATTATCCTATATTAAATGTCTAATATCCAATTATAAGTGAATATATACCATGTGTGTTTTTCTGCTTCTGGGATACCTCACTCAGGATGATCATTTCTAGATTCCACCATTTGCCTGCAAATTTCATGATTTCTTTGTTTTTAATTGCTGAGTAGTATTCAATTGTGTAAATATACCACAATTTCTCTATCCATTCCTCAACTGAGGGACATCTGGCTGTTTCCAGCTTCTGGCTATTAAAAATAAAGCTGCTACAAACATGGTTAAACAAATGTCCTTGTTGTTTACTTGAGCATCTTTTGGATATATGCCTAGGAGTGGTATGGTTGGATCTTGAGGTAGCACTATTCCTAACTGTCTGGGGAAGCACCAGATTGATTTCCAAAGTGGTTGTACAAGTTTTCATTCCCACCAGCAATGGAGAAGGGTTCTCCTTTCTCTACTTCCTATCAAGCATGTGTTGTCACTTGAGTTTTTGATCTTAGCCATTTTGATGGGTGGAATGTGAAATCTCAGGGTCGTTTTGATTTGCATTTCCCTTATGACTAAAGACGTTGAACATTTCTTTAAGTGTTTCTCTGCCATTCTATATTCCTCTACTGAGAATTCTCTGTTTAGCTCTGTTCCGCATTTTTAAAATGGATTATTGGTTTGTTGCTGTTTAACTTCTTGAGTTCTTTATATATTGAAAAACCAGGGATTCCCACAGTTTTGTCAGTTTATCTAGGGATAACGGGTTGATCCTTGGCACAGTATCTGTGGGTTATTGTAATGGCTCTCTGGCTTTTGTAGGTCTGAGGATGCAACTGTGTGCCCCAGTGCCTTGTCGGTACTCAATAATGTTGGGTGAGCACAGCGCTCAATGCCTGCAGTAGAAGGCTAGAGCCTAGAGTCTGCGTGAATTGAGAAAGTCTTTTGGAGCTGGGTATCCTGAGCATTGGACTTGATGATCCCCCCTGCTGTGGGGTTTCCTCCTGATAGGGACACCCAGTCTTTGCTTTGGGGACAGCCTTTCTGTCTGTGATGGAGAGTAGAATCCGCAGGCACAGACTTATGTGGCTCTGCCTTTTGGTGTTTCTGGGGATTGGGTGCCTGGGCATCTGCCGAAACTGGGTAATTTTTCCGGAGACCTTTTTGGGGTGGTGGTATCGGCTAAGTGCTCTGAGGTCAGACCAGCCTTTCCCCTCCTTGTGGGTTTGCACCCGACAGAGAAACTCAGTCTCTGGTGCCCTGGGGCCCACAGTTCTATCTGGGGCAGCGAATCAGGCTTGCAGGCAGAACTCTGTGCGGGCACCTGGGTCCCCGGCTCTGGCTCTGGTCTGGCTGCTGGGCACCTGCGAAACCCCAAGTCTTTTTCAGGGATGGTCTGGGTGACCTAAGGTCAGTCCCAATTGTTTCCTGCACCGTGGGGTTATCTCTCGACTGGAAATTTCAGTGTCTGATGTTGTGGTGCCCACAGTTCAGTCTGGGACAGTGATCAGAGCACGCTGGCGTGTGGCTCTGGGCTGGCGACCAAGTGTCTGGTGGAACTGGGATCTCTTCCACAGTTTAGCTGGGTGAGTTAAAGCTGATTGAATCCCCCACCGTGGGGTATCCTCTCACCTGGGAAACACAATCACTTGTGTTTTATGGCCTCGAGTTCTAACTGCTGGTCACTGTGCCGATCCTGCTGTGCTGCTGGTCAGGAGAGTTGTCCCGGCGCCGACATCGTGTCAAATCACCCTTTTTTGAATTCTTAAAAACATGTTTTATTATTGAATATAGAAGCATAGAAATTCCTGAAACATAAACATACAATACTGAAAATTTTTAAGTGAATTGTTAAGTCAGCAATTAAAAAAAAAAAAGGAAACTCAGCAGCCTATGGGCTACATTTGTGCAGAGGGTCTAAGTCCTCTCCATGCATGGTCCTTGGTTGGATTATCGGTCGGTGCATGCCCCCTTGGCTCCGGTTTTTGGCTCTGTTGGTCTCCTTGTGGAGCTCCTTTCCCCTCCAGGTCTTTCTGTCTACACTTTCTTTCATAAGATTCCCGGCACTCTGCCCAACATTTGGCTGTGTGTTTCTGCAGCTCATTTTCCAAGTGTGTTCCTAGTAAGAAGAGCAGGGGCTGTCTCTGACCTGAATTCAGTGGCGGGCACTTTGATCACCTCCCCTTGGGGGCGGGTGAAGCCTTGCCAGGCCACAGAGGAAGATGATGCAGGCAGTCCTGATGAGACCTGACAGGCAGTGTCAGTTAGGAGGGAGGGGAACCTCTGCTAGCAGTGGACTAGGGGAGGGCACAGTGGGAGAAGAGGGAGGGAGGATGGGACTGGGTGGAGATGAGATAGGGGGCCACAGCCGAGATACAAAGTGAACAAACTGTAATTAATAATAAATAAAAATTTAAAAAAGATTTTACTACAACAGAAAAAAACAAAACAAAACAGAAATGACATTTCTGAAAGACCATATTGGTATGTATCTCTTCTCCATTTTACTGCTCCCTACAGGTAATTAATATCCTGATTTTTAAAATATTTTTTTTAATTTTATTTTATTTTATTTTTATTAACTACAGTTTTTTACTTTGTATCTCAACTGAAGCCCCCTACCTCATCCCCTCCCCAATCTCCCTCCCTCCATCTTCTTCTCCTATGCCCCTCTCCCAGTCCAATGACAGGAGAGCTCCTCCTCACCTTCCATCTGACACTAGTCTAACAGGTCTTATCAGGACTGGCCTCATTGTCTCCCTCTGTGGACTGGCAAAGCCTCTCCCCCCTCAGGTAGAGGTGAACAAAGAGTCAGCCCATGAGTTCATGTCAGAGATGGTCCGTATTCCTACTACTAGGGAACCCTCTTGTACACGGAACTGCCATGGGCAACATCTGTGCAGGGATTCTAGGTTATCTTCATGAGTGGTCCTTGTTTGGAGGGTTAGTCTCACAGAAGACTCCTATGCCCAGATATTTTAGTTCTGTTACTCTCCTTGTGGAGCTCCTGTCCCCTCCAGGTCTTTCTCCCCCTTCTTTCATAAGATTCCCTGCACTCTGCCCAAAGTTTGGCTATGAGTATCAGCATATGTTTTGATGCCCTGCTGGATAGAGTCTTTCTGCTTCTGGGAATCAGTATTTCTTACAGTTATGTCTTCTTGATGAGTTGTTCTGTTGCTTATATGTAGAAAATGCCATTATTTCTTATGGTTAGTTTTGTATTCTGCTTTATCAAGTATAACGATCATGACTCAAGATTATTTACAGCTTTTATTTGACTGATAGCTTTATTCCAATAATTTTGGTATAAATTTTTGGATGTCTTTGCTACACAGATATGCTTCTTGTAGTCAGTAGATAGTTGAAACTTATTTTTTATCCCATCACTTGTTCAGCATTTTTAATTGTTAATGGAATTTTTATTTAAAGTTATTATCAAGATATTTCTGCTATTTCCCATGGTTTTCTTGGTTATTATGATTGAACTATTTGATAGTTCTATTGAACCTTCCTTGGCATTATGAGGGCTCTTCTGATTTACTGTATTAGACAGGATCAGTTCTCTACTGCATGAACTCTGTTCACCTCTTCCTCTTATGAAATGTATTCTTTCCTGTGCTTTCACTGAAGAGACTATTTTTCTTCACCTGTGTATTGCATTTCTTTTTTTAAATTTTTTATTAATTACACTTTATTCATTTTGTATCCCCCCATAAGCCCCTCCCACCTCCCCTGCCGATCCCACCCTCCCTCCCCTTTCTGCATGCATGCCACTCCCCAAGTCCACTGATAGGGGATGTTCTCCTCTCCTTTCTGATCTTAGTCGATCAGTTCTCATCAAAAGTGGCTGCATTGTCCTCTACTGTGGCCTGGTAAGGCTGCTCCCCCCTCAGGGGGAGGTGATCAATGAGCAGGCCAATCAGATTATGTCAGAGGCAGTCCCTCTTCTCATTACTATGTAACCCACTTGGACACTGAACTGGCATGGGCTACATCTGTACAGGGGTTTTAGGTTATCTCCACGAATAGTCCTTGGTTGGAGTATGAGTCTTTGGGAAGTTACCTGTGTTCAAATTATCTTGTTCTGTTGCTCTCCTTGTGGAGTTCCCATCCCCTCCAGCTCTTACTATTTCCCACTTCTTGCATAAAATTCCATTCACTCTGCCCATCAGTTGGCCATCAGACTCAGCATCTGCTTTGATAGTCTATACTGCAGAGGCTTTCAGAGGCCCTCTGTGGCAGGTTCCAAGGTTGTTTCTTGTTTTCTTCTGGCTTTCAGAGGCCCTCTGTAGCAGGTTCTGAGGTTGTTTCCTATTTTCTTTTTCTTCTGATGTCCATCCTCTTTGCCTTTCAGGATGGGGATTGAACATTTTAGTTAGGGTCCTCTCTTTTGCTTAGTTTGTTTAGATGTACATATTTTAGTGGGTTTATTCTATGTTGTATGTTTATATGAGTGAGTATATACCATGCGTGTCTTTTTGCTTCTGGGACAACTCAATCAGGATGATCCTTTCCAGGTCCCACCATTTACCTGCTAATTTCATGATTTCCTTATTTTTCATTGCTGAGTAATACTCCATTGTATAGATGTACCACATTTCTGCATCCATTCTTCAGTTGAGGGGCATCTGGGCTGTTTCCAGCTTCTGGCTATTACAAATGAAGCTTCTACAAACATAGCTGAGCAGATGTCCTTTTTGTGTACTTGAGCCTCTTTTGGGTATATGCCTAGGAGTGGTATGGCTGGATCTTGAGGAAGCGCTATTCCTAGTTGTCTGAGAAAGCGCCAGATTGATTTCCAGAGTGGTTGTACCAGTTTACATTCCCACCAGCAGTGGAGAAGGGTTCCCCTTTCTCCACAACCTCTCCAGCATGTGTTGTCCCTTGAGTTTTTCATCTTGGCCATTCTGATGGGTGTAAGGTGAAATCTCAGGGTTGTTTTGATTTGCATTTCCCTAATGGCTAATGAGGTTGAGCATTTCTTTAAGTGTTCTCTGCCATTCAATATTCCTCTACAGAGAATTCTCTCTTTAGCTCTCTTCCCCATTTTTTAAGTGGATTACTTGGTTTGCTGCTTTTCAGCTTCTTTAGTTCTTTATATATACTGGATATGAATCCTCTGTCAGATAAAGGGTTGGTGATGATTCCCAATCTGTAGGCAGTCTCTTTGTTTTGATGACGGTGTCCTTTGCTTTACAGAAGCTTTTCAATTTCATGAGGTCCCATTTATTGATTGTTGCTCTTAGAGCCTGTACTGTTGGTGTTCTGTTCAGGAAGTTTTCTCCTGTACCAATGAGTTCTAGGGTATTCCCCACTTTTTTTTCTAGCCGATTTAATGTGTCTGGTTTTATGTTGAGGTCTTTGATCCACTTGGACTTCAGTTTTGTGCAGGGTGATAAGTATAGATCTATTTTCATTTTTCTACATGTACACATCCAGTTGGACCAGTACCATTTGTTGAAGATGCTATCTTTTTTCTATTGTATGGTTTTGGCATTTGTCAAAAATCAGGTGTCTGTAAGTGTGTGGGTTTATTTCTGGGTCTTCTGTTCGATTCCATTGATCCACCATTCTGTTTCTATGCCAGTACCATGCAGTTTTTATAACTGTTGCTCTATAGTACAGCTTGAGATCAGGAATGGAGATACCTCCAGATGATCTTTTATTGTAGAGGATTGTTTTAGCAATTCTCGGTGTCTTGTTATTCCATACGAAGTTGAGAATTTTTCTTTCCAGGTCTGTAATGAATTGTGTTGGCAATTTGATGGGAATTGCATTAAATCTTTAGGTAAGATGGCCATTTTTACTATGTTAATCCTGCCAAGCCATGAGCATGGGAGATCTTTCCATCTTCTTATATCTTCCTCTAATTCTTTCTTCAGAGACTTGAAATTTTTTTCATACAAGTCTTTGACTTGCTTGATTAGGGTTACACCAAGGTACTTCATGTCATTTGTGGCTATTGTGAATGGTGTTGTTTCACTAATTTCTTCTCAGCCCTTTTGTCTTTTTGTATACAGGAGGGCTACTGATTTTTTTGAGTTAATTTTATATCCGGCCACTTTGCTAAAGGTGTTTATCAGCTGTAGGAGTTCCCTGGTAGAGTTTTTGGGGTCACTCATGTATACTATCATATCTTCTGCAAATAGTGATAATTTGACTTCTTTCTTTCCCATCTGTATCCCTTGATTTCCTTCAACTGTCTTATTGCTCTAGCAAGGACTTCCAGCACTATGTTGAAGAGATATGGAGAGAGTGGGCAGCCTTGTCTTGTCCCTGATTTCAGTGGGATTGCTTTAAGTTTCTCTCCGTTCAGTTTGATGTTCGCTATCAGGTTGCTGTATATCACCTTTACTATGTTTAGATATGTGCCTTGTATACTTCATCTCTCCAAGACATGAATGGATGTTGGATTTTGTCAAATGCTTTTTCAGCATCTAGGGAGATTATCATGTGTTTTTTTTTTCTTTCAGTTTGTTAATATGGTGGATCACATTGATGGATTTCCGTATATTGAATCACCCCTGCATACCTGGGTTGAAGCCTACTTGGTCATAGTGGATAATATCTTTGATGTGTTCTTGGATTTGGATTGCAAGTATTTTGTTAAGTATTTTTGCTTCAATGTTCATAAGGGAGATTGGCCTGAAATTCTCTTTCTTTGTTGAGTCTTTGCGAGGTTTAGGTACCAAGGTGACTGTGGCTTCATAGAATGAGTTTGGTAATGTTCCTTCTGTTTCTATTTTGTGGAATAGTTTGAAGAGAATTGGTGTTAGCTCTTCTTTGAAGGTCTGGTAGAATTCTGTGCTGAAGCCATCTGATCCTGGGCTTTTTTTGGATGGGAGACTTTTGATGACTGTTTCTATTTCTTTGGGGGTATAGGACTATTTAATTGATTTACCTGGTCCTGATTCAGCTTTGGTAAGTCAAATCGATCAAGAAAATTATCCATTTCATTTAGATTTTCAAATTTTGTGGCATATAGACTTTTGAAGTAAGTCCTAATGATTGTCTGGATTTCCTCAGTGTCTGTAGTTATGACCCCCTTTTCATTTCTGATTTTGTTGATTTGGGTGGTGTCTCTCTGCCTTTTAGTTAGCTTGGCTAAGGGTTTGTCGATCTTGTTGATTTTCTCAAAGAACCAGCTCTTGGTTTCATTGATTTTTTGAATTGTTTTATTTGTTTCTAATTGATTGATTTCAGCCCTGAGTTTGATTATTTCCAGCCGTCTACTCCTTTTTGGTGTGTGTGCTTCTTCTTTTTCTAGGGTTTTTAAGTGGGCCATTAAGTTGCTTGAATGAGCTGTCTCAAATTTCTTCTTGAAGGCACTTAGTGCCATGGACTTTCTTCTTAGCACTGCTTTCATTGTGTCCCACAAGTTTGGATTTGTTGTGTCTTCATTTTCATTGATTTCTAGGAAGACTTTAATTTCTTTCTTTATTTCTTCCCTGACCCAGCTGTCATTTGGTAACAAGTTGTTCAGTTTTCATGTGTGTGTAGCCTTTTTGCTATTTCTGTTGTTGTTGAAGTCCAGCTTTATTCCATGGTGATCAGACAAGATAAAAAGGATTATTTCAGTCTTCCTGTATCTGTTGAGGCTTGCTTTGTGACCAACTATATGGTCTATTTTGGAGAAGGTTCCATGAGGTGCTGAGAAGAAGGTAAATTCTTTTGTGTTTGGGTGTGAGGTTCTGTAAATGTCAGTTAGGTCAAGTTGATTCATGACCTCTGTCAGAGTTATTGTTTCTTTGTTTAATTTCTGTTTTGTTGACCTGTCCTTTGTTGAGAGTGGGGTGTTGAAGTCTCCCACTATTAATGTGTGGGGATCTATATGTGGTTTAAATTTATCAATGTTTCTTTTACAAATGTGGATGCTCTTGTATTTGGGGCATAGATCAGGATTGTGATGTCTTTCTGGTGGAATTTTCCCTTGATGAGTATGAAGTGTCCTTCCCCATCTCTTTTTATTAATTTTGGTTGAAAGTCTATTTTATCAGATATTATAATGACTACTCCTGCTTGTTTCTTGTGTCCATTTGTGTGGAAAGTGGTCTTCCAACCTTTTACCCTCAGGTAATATCTATCTTTGTGCCTTAGGTGTGTTTCTTGTATGCAACAGATTGCTGGATTTTGTTTACGTATCCATTCTGTTAATCTGTGTCTTTTTATTGGAGAGTTGAGTCCATTGATGTTGAGAGATTAATGACCAGTGGGTGTTAGATCCTTTGATTTTGATGTTGGCTGTGGTCATAAGGTTTTGTGCTTGGTTCCTTTTTGTTTTACTGTAATAAGGTTAATTATTTCCTGTGTTTTCTTGAAAGAAGCTAATTTTCTTGGGTTGTATTTTCCCTTCCAGTGTTTTCTGTAATACTGGATTTGTGTGTAGATATTGTTGAAATTTGTTTTTGTCATTGAATATCTTGTTTTCTCCGTCTATGAGGACTGAGAGTTTTTCAGGGTATAGTAGCCTGGGCTGACATCTGTGTTCTCTTAGGGTCTGCATGATATCTGTCCAGGCCCTTCTGGCTTTCATAGTCTCTGTTGAAAAGTCAGGTGTGATTCTAATGGGTTTGCTGTTATATGTTACTTGGCCTTTTTCCCTTGAAACTTTTAGTATTTTTTCTTTGTTCTGTATACTTACTGTTTTGATTATTATGTGGTGGGAGGATTTTCTTTTCTGGTCAAATTTGTTGGGTGTTCTGTAGGCCTCATGTATCTTTATTGGCTTCTCCTGTAACTTGGGGAAATTTTCTTCGATGATTTTGTTGAAAATATTTTCTGGGCCTTGGAGAAGGGAGTCTTCTTTTTCCTCTATACCTATTATTCTTAGGTTTTATCTTTTCATATTGTCTTGGATTTCTTGGACGATCTGTGTCAGGAATTTTTTGGATTTAACATTTTCTTTGACAGATACATCGATTTCTTCCATTGTATCTTCTACACCTGAGATTCTTTCTTCCATTTCTTGTAGTCTGTTGGTTATGCTTACCTCTGTAGTTCCTGTTTTCTTCCCTAAATTCTTCCTTTCCATTATTTCCTCCATTTGTGTTTTCTTTAATTTTTCCAGTTCTATCTTCAGGTCTTGAGTTCTTTTGTTTACTTCCTTCACCTGTCTGGTTGTATTTTCCTGTTTTCTTTTAGTTCCTTCAACTCTGTCTCTTTTATTTCTTTCAGTGATTTAATTATTTCTTCTCTGATGGCCGCAAACTGTTTGGCTGCATCTTCCCGTATTTCTTCATGGATGGCCATAATCTACTTGTCTTTAACTTCCTCCAGTTCTTTACGGATAGCCATGATCTGTTTGGTTTTATCTTCCTCAAATTCTTTACGTATTTTATTTGTTTCCTCTATTATCCTCTTCATCAGCATAGATGTGAGGTCATCTTCTTGATTTTCTATTATGCTGGGTTGTCCAGGGCTGTTCGCCCCTGGATGGCTGGGTTCTGGAGATGCTATATTGCTCTGTCTTTTGTTGGTTGAGCTTTTATGCTGACCTCTACCCATTGGGCTGATTTAGGTGTTGGCTGTTAGTTTCTGTGCTTCCTGGAGTCTTGAGGTAGGGAGAATCCCCTTGGCCAGAAGATGATTTTTCCTGAAGGAGTCCTCCTCTGCTTTTTGGTTATGGTCACTGTATGGCCAGTGTTTCTTCGGAGTTGCCACTGCTTACCTCAGGTTTATAGCCCTGTGTAGTAGCTGTGGTCTTTGTTAGGCAGGGGGGAATCTCCTCGTACCCATAGAAGTTCTCAAGACAGCTGCCCCACTGCTGGGTTTCTCGTTATAAATTTAGCGTGCTGCTGCTCACTAAATTTCCAGGTACAGTCCTCTTGAAGAACCTGCTGATTCCCTAGCTGTGGGGTTTTCTCCCAATAGGGAAACTCAGTCTGTTATCCTGGGGCACACAGTTCTGTCCGGGAAAGTGAGAGGTACGTACAGCAAGTCTCTGGGCCAGAGGCTGAGTGCTCCGCTCTGGGCCTGGAGAATGTGTACCTAGGTTGAGTTGGTGCCTGGGGGTGCTGCTCTGGTCTGGAGGCTGGGTCCCTCACTCTGGACCAGAAGCTGTGTGTCCCTGTCTGGGATGGCGGCTGCAGGCATTGCTCTGGTCCAGACGCTGTGGGTGCAGCCCTCTTGAAAGATCAGGGATTCCCACAGTTTTGATAGTCTAGCTAGGGATAACTGGTTGATCCTTGGCACAGTATCTGAGGGCTGCTGTAATGGCTCTCTGGCCTTTGTAGGTCTGAGAATGCAGCTGTGTGTCTCAGTACTCTAGGGGAACTCAATAGTGGCGGCTGAGCACAATGCTCCTGCCTGCATTAGAGCTTAGAGTCTGCATGAATCCATGAAGTCTTTGTTGCTGGGTGTCCTGAGTGTTAGAGCTGCTGACCCCCTCCACTGGGGGTTTCCTCCTGCCAGAGACACCGAGTCTTTGCTGTGGGGACCGCTGTTCTGTCTGGGGTGGCAAGTAGAATCCACAGGCACAGATGCCTGTTTGTGGCTCTGCCTTTCTGGCCTTTGGGAGCCTTGGTGTCTGCCTAAAATGGGTAATTTCCCCGAGACCTTTTTGGGGTGGTGGTGTCGGCTGAGTGCTCTGAGATCAGACCAGCTGTTTCCTTCCCTGTGGGTTTGCACCTGACAGTGAAATACACTGCCACAGTTCTATCTGAGGCAGCGGAATCAGGCGCACAGGCAGGACTCTGTGCAGGCGCCTGGGTCCCCGGCTCTGGCTTCAGGCTGGCTCCTGTGGTGCCCGCAGAACCCGAGTCTTTTCCAGGGGATGTCTGGGTGACCTAGGGTTGGTCCCAATCGTTTCCTGCTCCATGGGGTTATCTCTCGACTGGAAAATCCAGTCTGTGGTGTTGTGGGCCCACAGTTCAGTCTGGGACAGTGATCAGATCATGCTGGCATGTAACTCTGGGCTGGCAATCAAGCGCCTGGCGGAACCGGGATCTCTTCTGTGGTTTAGCCGGGTGAGTTAAAGCTGATTGAATCCCCCATCGTGGGTTATCCTTTCGCCTGTGAAACACAATCACTTGTGTTTTATGGCAGCGAATTCTGATTGCTGGTCACTGTGACAATCCTGCTGTGCTGCTCCTCAGAATGAGAGTCCTCCTGGCACCGCCATCTTGCCATATTGCATTTCTTTAAGTATTTTCTACAATGTTAGCTTAGTTATTCTGTATCGTTTTAGCTTCTATTTGTCTTAAAATATTCTTACTTCTCTATTTTTTGATATAACAATGCCAGTTATTTATCTTCATACTTGAAATATAACACTTCAAGTATACATGTCATTTTAAGTTGCTGGACATATTGCTATTGTTATTGTTATTCTTATGTTTCTGACTTTGTATAATATTTGACATTTTTCTGCTTTTACCAATGCTTTTAATTGTTTCTTTATTTTAATTTTAATCTGATATACTGTCTTCTCTTGAATTTATATTCATGATAAGACCCAGAAAGAGATACAATTATTGAAGAGAAGTTATGATATTAGCTGCAGAAGAAGACATTTTTCAAGGTTGGACGTGGGGACGGGGTATGCTGGGGCAAGAGGAGGAAGTGGGGTGTGAATGTGAGGATAGGTGGGTAGAATATGTATGTGTGTTTGCAACTTTCAGCTTCAGATTCCCTTAATGTGGCTCTTTAAATCTTTATTTTCCTTTTTTTGTTCTGCTGGAAATTGAATTTGGGACCTCCCAAATCCATCCCAGCACTTCCTAATTAAACCATATCCCCATTCATGCTTTGGTTTTGCAAGAGGGAGGACTCTTGCTAAAATGCTCAATTCCTATCCAGAAAGGCAAAGAGGATGGACATCAAGAGAAGGAGAAAAGAGGGAATAAGTCGGGAGCCTGACACAGAGGACTTCTGAAAGGCTCTGCCCTGCAGACTATCAATGCAGATGTTGAGACTTATGCTGAGACTTTGGGCAGAGTGCAGGGAATCTTAGGAAAGAAGTGGGAAACAGTAAGATCTGGAGAGGATAGGAACTCCACAAGGAGAGCAACAGAACCAAAAAATCTGAGCACAGGGGTCTTTCCTGAGACTGATTCTCCAATCAAGGACTATGCATGGTGATAATCTACGACCCCTGCACAGATGTAGCCCATGGCAGTTCAGTATCCAAGTGGGTTCCATTGTAATAGGAATAGAGACTGTCTCTGACATGAACTGATTGGGCTGCTCCTTAATTACCTTCCCCCTGAAGGGGAAGCAGCCTTACCAGGCCACAGAAGAAGACACTGCAGCCACTCCTGATGAGACCTAATTGACTAGGGTCAGAAGGGAGGAAAAGAAGACCTCCCCTATCAGTGGACTTGGGGAGGGGCATGCATGCAGAGGGTGGAGAAAGGGATGGAGGGAACCACAGGGGGGATCCAAAGTGAATAAAGTGTAATTAATAAAGAATTAAAAAAAAAGATGTTGGGGAGGAGTCCTAGTTAAGAAATTCAAAACGTTAGGTCACTGTTTTTATCCAGATGTTTCTGTTAAATGATGACCACTTTCCATCTGAACTCCCCATTCTCATTTTCCTATGCTGATGCTTTCGGGCAGATTAACAAATATGCTGGGCTTCTGTTGATTGATTGCTTCTCTAAGGTAGTCGGAATCTTACCTACCCTTATTAACCTTGTCCTGTGCTTAGGCTTCTGGAGCAAATTTTACCAGAAATGTCCTGTGGTCCTACATGGTATGTCCTGACAGTTAGCAGGTCAGGTGTGTGGACATGTGATCCATCTGTGGTCCTATATGGTATGAACTGACAGTTAGCAGCTCAGGAGTTGGGATGCTGTATACAGAGAAGTGGGGTGTGAATGTGAGGGTAGGTGGGTTGGGATATGAGTGGGTCAGTACAAATTTCATCTTCAGAATCCCTTACCACAATATTGCTTCTGTTTGTCAGTGCAGGTTAATATCTGTTACCTTGAGCATCACACTAGTGTATCAAAATCTCTGTGTAAGTCTTGTGACCCTGATCTCTTTCTGTTCTAGGCAATGGCTGAGGAAAGGAGAGGGAATAAGGGTCCTGGAATGAGTGGAATGTATTTTGGAAGCATGTCTGTTAAGTGGCACTATATCCTTGTTAAAAAGAATATATTGGACCAGGGAACAGATAGTGTAAATGTTCTCTCTTATCACTTCCAACTTTGAACATACTAGACAATCATGTACATATATAAAGTATGTGACAAAGTAATGCCAGACCATTGTTAAAAGCTTTGGCAATACTCAGATCTGCAGTGCTTCCTATTTCCAGCAAAGCTTTGTTTCACACTTTGAATTGATATCACTCAACTCTTTAAAATTTCCTTATACAGGAAAGTCAAAGACACAATACACAAAATGACTGGGCATCTAAAATGCAGCATAAGCTCTGAGTCTTTTTCTGGCTAGTAGATGGAAAGAAGAAAGAGAGATTAGATAGTTGGGAAGGACAGCTGGATGTGGGTGAACTGTAATGCTAGAGAAACTTGAAATCTTTTTCTCAGTTCTACACTGGGTTTTCTGTGTTACTCTGCAAAATGTTCCTCTTCCTGTCTTTGTGCATTTTCTCTTTTATGCTAAGTGGTTGAGAATCAGTTCTGACCTCACTCACTAGGATTTGAATGCTTATTATATTCTATCACTTTTGTGGATGTGTCCTGGAAAAACAGTGTTAAACCTTTAGTTATCTGGGTAGATAGAGTGGTAATTTGAAGAAGATGAAGATAGTTCATTGTGAAGTTGTAGAACTTTATTTATCACATATATATTTTACCAGAGTTCATTTCACCCAAGTTTGTGTTAATATAGATATGCACACAGGAAAGGAACACTGTTCCCCACGGGCAGTTTGGCGACAGATCTATGGGGGTTGTCTTCCAGTTCATGATGTTACAAGGATTTCATGTGTAATAGTCTCTGTGTAGGAAGTTGCTGGGAATATGTTTTCACCATCAGGGCATATGTCCTTAGCTGGAACAACTTCTGCCTTCCCTTGTAAAACAGTATTTGCTATAGGAAGGAAAGCAGAAGTGTTAAATCATGAGCTCCACGTAGGTTCATCCACACCCCTTCCTGGTTTTAGCATAGTCTGATTCCAGTTTCTATAAGCAAGATAGAGCTACTGTGTGAACTCCCTTCTCTTAGTTTCAGAGTCTTCTCTCCCCTTGTTTTCTTTCAATTTGGTTTCTCATCAATATCCAGACACTCTCCTCTTTCTTCCTTCTACAGCATGGTTTCTTTTCTTCCCACTCGGAGCCACCCTGACATTCACTGTTATTGGATGTTCATAAGTAGGTAGGAAATGTTACCACTCACCAGAGACTTGAATGTCCCAGAAGTAGTTGTTTACAGTACAAATGCAAGCAGTGTAAGATGCATGAGCTGAAAGGTACTTGATGTTTGGATTGTCCTCAGTACTGATTTTCACCTGAGTAAAGAAAGTAAGGAAGGGTTAATTAGTGATGATACAAAGGCAGCAGCCTGGGATTAACCATTACACAAAATAAGGAATTCCTAGAGCACTATTGGAAGGAAGGAATAAGTGTTTCCTCTTAGTTATCAGGATACACTAGAGGCTTAGCAGATTTTTGTAACTTTTATGTCAAATTCAAGTTTAGCCCCCTTTCATTGTAAGAAGATCAAATGATTTTTGTCATAGTGAATGACTGAAATTTATTTATTTTTTTTAGAACTTGTCAGATATTACATGTTACCATCTAATGGAGTGAAGCTGTGTGTGTGTATGTGTGTATGTGTATGTGCTGATGTGTGTGCATGTGTGTGCATGTGTGTGTGTGTGTGTTGTGTTGGGGAGGGGAGCTCCAGGGCTGGGTATGTATAATTCTAGTGCAGCCCAAACCACAGATACCCGCTTGGACTTTGGTGGTAACCTAAGCCATAGATATGAAAAAATCTGACATCACAGTAATCCAGCTGCAGCAGGACCACAGAACTGGACATGGCCCAGGGCTACAGCACAGACCCAGGAGTTCACATGGTCTCCTCATATCTGCCTGTTCCTCCCCACTGCTGGGTGTCAGTTTGTGGGAGTTTAGTCCTTTATTTTAGCAATGTGAGAACCAAAGAATATTGTTGTTGCATTATGTTTAGGACATTAGTTTAGGACATGAAAAGACTAATAAGCAAATGTATTATAACCCAAACTCTCTGACTTTGGTTTTCCTGCTTTGTGCCACAGTATTTGTTACACTGAGTTTTCTTTCTGTCATTGTGAAAAGAAATTATTGATAACGGCAATCCTTGCATGAGTTTGTAAGACAACGTACTTTCTGAGTCAAAGGGATCATTTTAGTCTTATAATGACATGTTTATAGTATGAATAGAAACAGTCCCTTGGCTGACTAATATTTAGACAATGTTTTTTTTTCCAAATAAGAGATACAATGTTTTCACCAATCATCAGATATAAGAAATGACTTTTACGTGAGTTAAGAAATGTACTATGTTAGAAACTGAAAGGAGAGAACTTCAGGCTATCTTCTGGATACCAGATCAAAAAGTATTTCTTGCTTTATTTTTATTTAGGTAAACATCAGGGACTGTTGTATTTCTAGTATGGCTGTTGATATAATGAAAACTTTCTCTTCTTTTTTTGTAATGATTTTAAAATACAATTAGAAAAAGATTTACTTATTTTTATTTTATGTTTGTACTCTATATCCACAAATACCAGAAGATAGTGTCAGATGCCCTGCATCTATAGTAGATAGATGGCTGTGTCAGTCACTCAGGTTGCTCTGAAAGAGCAGCAATTGCTCTTAACCCAGGAATCACATCTCCAGCTCTCAAAACTTCCTTTTGTGTCTCATTTATAAAAACAGAAAAGATACGTTTGTAGGAATTGGTAAGGTAATTGCGAGTGTGGGTTGAAGAGTTTATAACAACTGAAGTGGGACATAGACGAAGGAATTAAGGTGGAGACAGTGTGTATCTGGGCTTATGGGGACAAGTAAGCCCTCACACTGAGGGACAGGGCACAGTCACCTCATGCCTGTATTTCTTACACCTGCCAAAGTCTGTTGACCTGTATGTTCTTGACTCTCCATCATTGCTGCATGAGGTGAAGTAACAGGGTGAGTGGCAGTGTGAAGATAAGGCCAATAGCGTTTCCCGGTCACTGCCACTCAGTCGTATTTATCTTTGATTCATTGCTATTATCTCTGATCTTCACACTTCCCATAATTTTTTACTCTAAATTTTCATCTTGTTTCTTTGTGGGGAGGCTTATCCCCCACTCACCAATCTCCTTCATAACCCTATTACTTTACTTTTAGAATAGAATTGTAAACTAACATAATTTCTCTGAGTTTCAAACCGTGTACACAGAAAAACCTAATAGCACAGCATTAGCATAATAGTAAATCGCTGGAAGTTCTTTGTTATAATACTTCTATTTCGAGGTAGCTCTGAATTATTTACTTACCACCATGCATTTATCCACATTATTTGTAATGGTGAGTGTTACTGTAAATTCATTTGACTTGCTCATCGAAGAAACTTTTAAACTTAGCGAAAGCAGATTGTTCCTGTACCAGCAGAAAAGACAGAAACACAAAATCACACAAAAGTCCTTTATGAAGAGGCAGAGAGAGAGCCGGGACCAAGTATTGGGAGATGCTAATAAAGTTCAACTCATTACCCGGGAAGGAGGCTCTGTGTGTGATTTCTCCCACAGGATTCTATGTTCCTAACCAACACACACACACAGCAGGATAAGGAAAATGGAGGATAGAATACAAATCAGAGGTCACTAGCTGAGTGTGGGAGCTGGGCTTGCAAAGGTACTTTTCCAGTCATTATTCCCGGCTGGAACTTTATGACTTCACCATCTATACTTATGCATTCACCTTCCTGTTTTCCTTCTACAATTATCTAAAGGTTCTCCAGAGCTCTCTTTTGTCCAAAACTAGAACATGAAGAAGGATATTATACACCTGGATTCTGCTAAATTATCATATAAATGAAAGTGTCTTGACAGTAACAATTGATTCACTGCAATAATTTTTATTTGGCTCACCGTGTTTTAGATCTGAAGGAGGGAACATCAAAAATTCTAGATGACAAAAGTAAGATTTCCAACTCAAATACTCTTGATATTATTCCCTGTGTTGACCAGTCCTCTGCCCCTCTAGAAATGCTCTTCCTTGGCAGATAAAATTTCCCTCTCCAAATTTCTGTGGATTCTTTACCATATGGTAGATTCTCCTTTCCCACATCATTCTGTGTACTGCTAGTGGAAACTCAATGATTTATTTCAAAAGTCATAGAACCAAATACATAACATTTTCTCCTTGTATGAATTGGAATATGATATTTTTCTTTCTTTAGCTGTTAACATAGAGAAGAGATTTATCACAAAGAATCTTGCATTAATAAACAAGCATAAAAAGAGCAAGGTACATTAAATATTCTGCATTTTTCCTTTTGTTTAAGCAAATCTGCTCCAGGTGTGGTTAGCAGAGCCCTGCATATTGAACTTACAAGGATGTTGGCATTTGTTTTAGATAATTTTTCTATAATTTATTAGTTTTGTTTTCTGTTATTTGAGTCAAGATGTCCACTATGTCACCAGGGGAGATGTGTATATGAAATCCTTTGCTTCCACATATCAAGTTTAGAATTAGTGGTGAGTTATAACCTGCTTATAGCTTATTTACCAAATAGGCCAATCTCACCTCTCTTCTCATACTTGTTTTGTTGGTGAAAAATAATGATACCATAATCTAGGCAGTTTAGACATAATCTTTTAATTGTCATCTAGTCATTTTTTATCAGAATGTAGGCCTGAGAAGGTACATATTGTCTCACAGTTTAGAAATGTGAAACTTAGAGCCACAAGCAGTGAGAATCCAATATGTGTCCCCTTCAAGTAGGAACATATTTCTAAGAAGGAGATGAAGAAAAAGAGCCTTACCAATTGTCCTCACCGTAGGCCATCTCCAGAAGTAAGCACACAATCAGGAGATGTATAACAGCTCGGGGCTGGCAGAGAATTTGAAAAGAAGTCATCCTGTAAGAGCTGACACTCATGAGCTTTAAGGATATGAAACCCAGATCTCCTTTTATTTGAATCAGGAAGACAGAGAAACAGATGTGTAGGTGTACTCAGATAAAATCATAATTTATTGGGATTCCTCCCATTCCCACCTTGTTTGTTCTTCTGTAACAAAGGTCAGTATTCAGCTGGACCTTCAAAATGGATTATAGTAAATAAGATATAACATATTGATGTTTGTCATTATGAGATTAGAATGTTTTTAGATTATTAGTGTAGGGAGCTGAGACTCCAGTGGCCGGCTTTGATATTTAAATCTTGGAGAGAGATGGCTTTTAGGAGGCCTTTACTAATGGCAGAGAAGAACTTGCAAGTCAATCTCCTTTTGTTTGTGACAGCAGGTGGGATAGCTGTGAGGGTCACACCTCTTCCTCAGGCTCCTTGTGCAAATTAACCTATTGTTCTGAGATGTTTTACTGGCTAAAAGTAACTCCTGACAATAAAAGAGGTCAGAGGGCTGAAGGCAGAGAAGGTGGAGACTTGAGACTTGCGGCTTGCACTGCAGCCTGCCTTTTGCTGTGGCTGTCTGGACCTTTAAAAAGTTTCCTGTGTGCTATGTGTTTATTTTATTAATATTAATCCTCACTCCCGACTCAAGAACTGTTCGACTCTGCTGGCTGGCTCTGGCATATTAGGATAGATACTATTTCAATTTTTCTCAATAGGATCTGGTTTTTTTTTTTTTAATACAATACAAATACTATGGAGTTATGTAAACTTTAATAACTTCTTTTGTATTCTGGATACCATAAATTCTCACCTCGCTAACTAACACTAACTAAAAATTTTCTACAGTTGAGTAATGACTCAGCATATTATTGTTAACTCATCTCCCCTATTTTAGGTACAGTGGATCTTCTCTAGGAAATGATGGTCTTTCTTTACATACAGAGTAAGTTTCTTGAAAATTCAAGGCATGCATTTATGAAGAAGTCTCCTGTGAGAAGGGCATGCAGATATACTTGATATAATTTAAACCATATCATCAGAGAGCAAGAACTCAGATACCTTCACTTCTATGTATTAGTTCTTCTACAATAGTTGTGTTCACATTAGATGTGTAGGGCCCGAAATCTAGAAACTTCCAGCAAGAGTCGTGTTATCTTAGTTCTCTAACTTTAGTTACTGCTCAGCTTCCTTTGCCTACATGTGTGTGGAGGTGCAGTGTGGGGAGAGATGCCAGACCCTACTTTCAAAGGGAGTTTGTGATCATCTCCTTTGATCTACAAAACTCTTAGAGAGTTAGGAAAACAAGGGGATTCCTGGATGTGCCCACCCACCATTAAAATAAGAGAATTTTGTTATCCCCTGATAGATGGCGAGGTGCTAAGAGTGGATAGATCAGATAGCTCAGAATTCAGAGTGTCTACTATTCCATGATTCTTATTGTAAAGGTGTGCCGAGGTTACAAGACCAAGAGATGATTTATGAGATGGCATCTGCTCAGTGCTATTTATTTTATCAGTGTTGCCTATGGATTGGGAGAGGCTACTGTCAAACACCGTGTGTCATGCAGCTCTAGGGATTTTTTTTTTCTTAAATAAACTCTTTAAATGAACCACCCCACTTCTCCTTTCCTTATATTCATTTGTTATGTAAGTACACTTGGGTCTTTATCTTTTCTTTAACTTTGTTGTTCATAAACTTTTATTATTTAAAAATATTACCTCTGTATTTCATTAATTTCTTATAATTTAAAAGTTTCTATTGCATAAAGTTCAGGAAACTGCACAGGTGTATAATCAGGACACACTGGTTATTGTTCAGTGTAGGGTCCCAGAAAAGAGTACCAGGAGAACGGAAGATAGAACAAATATAAGATAGAGAAGATAAGAAATCTTGGGCCCAAAAGACATTGCAAAAGCTATCTTATGCCAAACAACACTATTATGAAGCAAACCATCTTGTGGAAGTAACTCCCTATAGCTAGTTTGTCTTAAGTCCATGTCTCTCTATAACATGGAAACCATACTCGACAGTTTAGGTGAGCAAAACATGAGACTAGATAGCCCAAAGGCCTAGGGTAAAACCAAGTACAAGTGTTCTAAAATAACACAAACAAACCAAAACAAAATGTAGCAATAAATGACTCCTAATGACACCCCATTACACTCATAGATAAGTACGGTGTTCAGCTGTTATCAGAAAAGCTTACTCCTGCAGCATATAGGAACAAATACAGAGACCAGCGGCACAACAATATGCAGAGAATGAAAGACCTTGGAAGACTAAGGCCTAAAAGAGATATGTTCATCAAATCCTCAACTCTCTGCCCCAGGGTTCAGGGAACTCTGCATTGTCATAGGGAGAAAAAAATGTAAGAGCTGGAGAGGGTAGAAGACACCAACAAAATAAGACCTCTAAATCAACATAATTAAAGTTCCTATGAACTCACAGAGACTGAAGGAACATGCACAGGGCCAGGGCCTTTCTTGTTCTTCACCAGGTCCTCTGTGTATATATTGTGGCTTCCAGATTAGGGTTTCAATAGAATTCCTGCGTAAATGAGTGGGTTTCTGTGTCTTTTATACTTTTGGGGGATGAAGAGCTGCCTCTTTTCCTTCTGTTTATTTGTGTTGTCCAATTCTGATAAGTTAATTTTTGTTTTATTTTATTATTTTATTATTTTATTATTATCCCTCGGAAGTGTGTTTTATTTTCTAATGAGAGATAGAAAGGGAGTAGATTTGGATGGAAGGGGAGGATCTCAGAGGAGTAGAGGGAAGGAAAACCATAATTATGATATATTATGTAAGAAAATATATTTTCAATAAATGAAAAAAATAAAAAGAAGAAATATCAAAGAATAGAAACAGAGTCAGGTTTTAGAGTCAGGTTTTGGAGCCAGTAGCCCAGCCTTACCACAGCACACAACTTTGTCTTTTCTCTTCTACTCAGCATTACTTCTGTGATAGAATCTCACGAAGCTGGGATTAATTAAGGGCAGGAGTTTATGCTTTTGTAGAGGTTTGTGTTTATAACACATGACTTATAATATAATGTAGGGTTTTGATGTCTTGCATTGTGTTCTTTGACCCGACAGTGCTCGTGACAGTCTTTTGGGGGTTCTTCTTCACATTCCAATCCATGGTCCTAGCTCATGAATTCATGAAAATCATATCAAGGATAGCAATATGATTTGCTATGTATTAAGCAGTTGTATTTAAAAATAATTCATAATCTATGTTTTTATTAAGTAAATGTGTTCTGGATGTGTTACAAGAGAGTGTGATACTTTTCTCAGTATTTTATTGATTTTCATTTGCAGAACCTCAGATGGTAGCAAAGTGGCCAGCACCATAAAATTCAGCCAGGTGAAGATGGGGAAGATATGATGGAAATACCAACCATATTATGACAGATGTGTAGAGACAAATATATACCCTAGTGTTTGATTAGAAGTCCAGAGATCGTGAGTGGGAAGGATAACTTAACTCTTTCGAAAGCAGGTATGAAACTCAAATTATTTAACACATTTTAAACTTTCTATGAAATATATATATAGAAATTAGGAATAATTCTCTTAGAGTCATCTCTGAGCATAGTTTACTCCATGGCTGATGGAGCAAAACAGTTTTTATGAAGGTGACAGGACTGGGGGAGATAATGTCTCAGTTCTGAAAATAGTTCCAAATGTCTTAATCCAGAAAACTTCAAGGAAAGTGCAGAATGGAAGTAAACAATTTCTTTTTAGTTGCATTGCATTAGTGAGATGAGGACAATTAAGTTAGTGTACTAAAAGTTAGAGATATAAGATTAAATAGTTAATTGTGCAGATAAAAATAACACATGACTTTAGCCTACGTGCTCCTTTTTCCCTCATTTTATTTATCTATTTACCCCAATAGCTTTGGCATGGATCTATTAAATAACGTGTAGTATTGTTCCTTTTAATCTGGAGGCAAAAGGAACTATTGATATTCTTCTCTAGGCTTTGTATTGATGGATCTTGGCAGTTTGTAGTGAGTTGTGGAGTCTTTACAGAGTGGGAGAGAATGTCATGTATACACTCTTCCATTTATATCTCTAGGGTGTTATTTATAATACAAGAAACTTATCTACTGTAATAAGCAAAGTCCACAGACATTAAAGCATTATCCTTTTTGTAGCGTTTTTAGATATTAAAGTTGAATACATGTGTTGGGAATCTGGGGATCTGAGGGCATCAGAGAGGGCGTAAGGAGAAGCTTATAGGTCACTAAAAGAGATCTGCAAGTGCACTAGCTGTATGAGAAAACAGATAGTAGAAGAAACAGGAAGTATCGCATTGTCACATATGTGAAACTGTGATATAGTTTGATTTTATAATTGTATAAGTCATACAACATAGTTAGAAATGTGCTGTTGGTTCCTTTTTGTTGCTGTACTAAAAAAAGCACAATCAAAAGCAACTTTGGGAACCCATTTATTTGGGTTTACAGTTCTAGAGTGAAGAGTCTATCATGGTGGAGAGGTATGGCAGCAAGTGGCAGCATGGAGGCAAGAGCTGGAAGCTGAGATATCACATTTTCAACCCAAACAGGAGGAAGAAAAAAAATGAACTGGAAAGTAGAGAGAGTTTATAAACTCTCAAAGAACACCCTCAGCTATGCACTTCCTCCAGCAAGGCTCTATGTGCTAAAATTTCCACTACTATTTCAGAAAGCACCACCAACTACTGTCCTCTATGGGCAACTTTTTTTCTTTCATCCTATCATGTCTCTTTATTTATATTTATATAAACAGCCTGGTAGTAAGAAAGTTAAATTTTTCATGTTGGAGGATAGGGAGTTAGGGTAATTAACTTGAAAAACAAACAAACAAACAAAAAAGCATAGCTGGTAAGGTACTTAACACAGTCTCTGAGTTAGGTGTTACTGTTAAATGACACAAAGACACCTTCTCTGCTTCTCTGCCTCTGAATAGCATGAAGGTTCATAAAGGAATTTTAACCCAGCAACATGGCTGACCTAGCAAGAGATCACACCGAAAGAACTTCTAGGTCTATATGATCTAGCTGCAATGCAGGCACATCCTAGATTATAATTTGATCTGTTTGTATGGAATACAAACACACCTTTATTACCCATATTTGATACTAGCAATGAAGGTAATTTTAGTTTATAGAAGGAAGCAGCCATGTTTGAAAATGACATCTATGACCTGGAGTTACAGGCTATGTGATCCACCAGATGTGGGCACTGGGAGCTGACTACATGTCATTTGAAAGAGAAAGATATCTCCACCATCATTCTATAGTTCTCTGTACCAGTTACTTAGAAAATAAATACAATGTTTTGAACTTTCTATATAGAATTTATCAGGCATTATAATTTGATACATAGTTTCATTTAACATCATGGTAGAAAGATTTTCCATATAGGACATAAGCTCTGTATTAATTTATTTTTTTATTTTATAAGAACCATAATTTATTTAAGCAAATCTTAACTGGCAGATGCTATGATTTTTTTCCCAACAGAAGTCTCTATATAGCCTGGATGTCTCAGAAATCACTATGTAGATCATGTTGGCCTGGAACCTGCAGAAATCTCCCTTCTTTTACTTTCTGAGTTTAAAGACATATACAACCATGCTAAAGTAATTCTTTTCTAAACTTTACCACAGATTTGCTTAAACAGAGAAATCTTCTCAAAAACAATTATATACGATGGTAGGCTTGACTGTAGGGTAAATGCACAGGTGTCTAATCACTGCAACAAAGACAAATATATATGTGTGTGTGTATACATATATATGCAAATATATATGTGCACACACATACATATATATATATTTACATTTTTACATTGGGTTTTCCAAACAGTCCCCATAGTTTTATATTTAAATACCAATAGATTTTTAAAGGGTCTTATTTCCCCACAGACCATCAACCATAAGTTGTGTCTTGAAGCATTTTGTGAAATAATATAGGTGAAAAATATTTCAGTTTTAATAATATTTATTCAGATAAAAATTAGATATGGGTTGAGGGGCCAAGATGGCGGCACCGGGAGAACACTGTGTCTGAGAAGCAGAACAACACACTCCGTGCAGCGACCAGGAGACTGAACTCTGGGCCCTAAAACAACAGCGATCGACCATGTTTCCCAGGTGAGGGGAGGCTCCCACGGTGTGGGAAGCGGTCGGGTCCACTCTCGGCTGCCCAGCCAGAACCCGAAAGAGAACCCGGCAACGCGGGTTTTGGGTCTCCGGGCTGGTGCCGCAAGCCTGCTTATAATTTCCCAGGCTGATTGGTGGGCACAAGGGGGCCTAAGGCTGCGAGTCCCATCACAAAAAAACCCACGGGGAAGGAAAGTTGACAGACTGGTCATGGGTCACCTAGTCTTTCCCTGTAAGGTCTCTCCGACCACGGCGGGTACCTGCGGCCATCACAACTGAGCTCCCGCTGCGGGCGGATAGCAGCTGCGCGCCCAGCTCAAAATCCCTACTCCCTCTTCGGAGGAGGCAGGAGGCATCCAGCAGAATCTGCCACAGACCACATTGTCTGTACCCCAACCCGAGATCGGGGCTGAGAAAACCCAATCCTTTCGGGCACTCCCCCAAACGCCGCCATCACCCTGCTGCAGCGTAACAGAAGGATAAAGAGGCGCACAGCGGCTTCACAGTGCCGGAACTCCAGTGCTGCCGGCCGCTCCTAGCAAACAAACTACAGCTCAGGATCTGGGACTGTGGTCATCCTACACGTCCTGAGATTCTCCTGGGTCCAGCGCAATAAGATCTAGCAGCAAGTTCTATCACTGGCGCCCCCCCCCCCCCCCCCCCCCCCCCCGGCAGAGAAACGCTACAGACTCAGGGCTCAGGATCCCACTGAGAAGCTTCAACCCCTGTTGGCACTCCCCTGAGAGCACCTCCATAAGCTCACCCTAGCAGAGGAGAAGGTAAGAGGGGAAGGACAGAGAGGCAGCCTGCCAAGGACACAGCACCCTCTCTCCAGCGGCCCCTAGCAGAGAAACCCAAGCTCTGGATCTGAGGACACTCAACCCTACCCAGTACTCTCTTGGGATCAGCAAACGTAGATTCTACTGCTAGGATGCTTCTGGCAGAGAGATCTGGGCCCGGGATCTGGGATTGAATACACTCACCCTAACTCTTTCCCACGCCACCCAGGGACCAGTCAACACAACCCCTCCTGGCAGAGGGAAAGAACAAAGAGGCAGCACATAGGAAAGGTGGACACCGAGTCCTGCGGCCACAGTGTCACAGAGCTGACTGTTACCCTAGCCGTGCACTTCTGCAGCAGGACCAAAACTGAGAGTAGTGAGCAAGGGGAACCCCTGTGCATTCCAACTGGTCCTGCAAGAGAGTGAGTGAGCCTTCTAGGGAGAGATTGCCCCAGACCCAGGGCCTCTCCACAGAAGCAACCAGACGAGAAACCTGCCACCCACACTCCTAGTGTGGGCATCAGAGGGATTCTTGGGATAGCGACATTGAAGCCTCTGCCTTGCGGGTCCACCAGGGTAATCCAGGCAAACAATCCCTGGATCTCAGTCAGAACTGCGTAATAGTGGCTTGCAGGCCACTGCAATAGTCAGACAATCCGCGCATGCACACTGCGCCCGCTAAAAGCGCATACTAATAGCGCCAGCGTCACATTCTTTACTTAGGCAAAACTGAAAACACAGTGCACACCCCCAAAGCAGTGAACCTCTCTCATCTTCCTGAAAAAAGCAGTCCAGAAAACAGAAAGAGAGGATCATAGCCCAAACTACAATCTCGAGGAACAACCAGTGAAGATTATAAATAACCAGATGGCTAGAGGCAGAAGTAAGAACACTCCCAACAAAAATCAGGACATAATGATCTCACCAGCAACCCCACAAAAAAATGGACACTTCAATTCACTAGATATACAAGAAAACGACCTCAAAACTATGTTTCTCCAGCTACTAGAGGCCCATAGAGATGAAATGAACAAAGCCCTCAGAGAAATAAACAAAGAAATCGAGACTAACCAAGAGGAAACAAATCGTGCACTCAGAGAAATGACCACGAAAATTGAGGCAAACAGAGAAGAAATGCACAAAGCTCTCAAAGAAATATCCACACAAATGAAGGCAAATAAAGAAGAAATAAACAAAGCTCTCATAGAAATACAGGCAATTTTACCCAAAGAAGTAGAGGCATAATTAGTGATACATAGAGAGGAAACGGACAAAAAAATAGAAGCTATCATTGAAAAACAGGAGTCCACATTCAAACAGATGAAGGAAATGGTGCAAGACATGAAAACAGAATTAGAATCAATAAAAAAAAACACAAATAGAGAAAAACCAGGAGCTGGAGAACATGGAGAAAAGATCAGGCACCACAAAGGTAAGCATCACCAACAGAATACAAGAGATGGAAGAAAGAATCTCAGGAGCCAAAGATACACTTGTGGAAATTGACACGTCTCTCAAAGAAAAAATAAAATCAGAAAAGTTCCAAACACAAAACATCCAAGAAATTAAGGACACCATGAAAAGACAAAACCTAAGAATAATAGGAGTAGAAGAAAAAGAAGACATCAGGCTCAAAGGTCCGGAAAATATTTTCAAGAAAATTATAGAAGAAAACTTTCCCAACTTAAAGAAGGAGATGGCCATAAACATACAAGAGGCCTACAGAACACCAAGTAGACTAGACCAGAAAAGAAATTCTTCACGTCACATCATAGTCAAAACACTGAACCTACAAAACAAAGAAAAAATTCTAAAAGCAGCAAGGGAAAAAGGCCAAGTAACATATGAAGGTAGACCTATCAGAATCACACCAGATTTCTCAACAGAAACTATGAAAGCCAGAAGGGCCTGGACAGAAATCATCCAGTCCTTAAGGGACCACAGATTCCAACCCAGACTACTATACCCAGCAAAACTTTCAATCAACATAGACGGAGAATTCAAGATATTCCAAGACAAAACCAAATTTAAACAATATCTACATAGTAACCCAGCTTTACAGAAGTTACTAGAAGGGAAACTCCAAACCAAAGAAAACAACTACATCGAAGGAAACAGAGGAAATAGATAACTACACAACAAAAAAACCAAAAGAAGACAAGCAATGAAACTCAGTGACACCACCAACACCACATCTAAAATAAGTAACAATTGTTGGTCACTAGTTTCTATCAACATCAACGGACTCAACTCCCCAATTAAAAGACACAGACTAACAGAATGGTTGCGGAAACAGGATCCAACATTCTGTTGCATCCAAGAAACACACCTATGCAACAAAGATAAACACTACCTCAGAGTAAAGGGCTGGAAAAATGTTTTCAAGCAAATGGTTTCAGAAAACAAGCAGGAGTAGCCATCCTAATATCTAATAAAATAGACTTTCAACCCAAGTTAATCAAAAAAGATAAGTAGGGCCACTATATTCTCATCAAAGGAAAAATCCACCAAGAGGACATCACAATTTTGAATAACTATGCCCCAAATACAAGAGCACCTACATTCGTAAAGGAAACAATATTAAAGCTTAAATCACACATTGATCCTAAAACCCTAATAGTGGGAGACTTCAACACTCCACTCTCACCAAGGGACAGATCAACTAGACAGAAAACAAATACGGAAATAAAAACACTTACAGAGACCCTAAATCAAATGGATATAATAGACGTCTACAGATCTTTTCATCCAAGTTCAAAAGAGTATACCTTCTTTTCAGCACCGCATGGAACCTTCTCCGAAATAGACCATATAATTGGTCATAAAGAAAGCCTCAACAGATACAAAAAAATTGAAATAATCCCTTGTTTCTATCTGACCACCATGGACTTAAGCTGGACCTCAACAACAACAGAAATAACAAACAGCCTACATGCACATGGAAACTGAACAACCTGTTACTCAACGACAGCTGGGTTAAGGAAGAAATAAAGGAAGAAATTAAAGACTTCCTAGAATTCAATGAAAATGAAGGCACAACATACCCAAATTTATGGGACACATTGAAAGCAGTGCTCAGGGGAAAATTTATAGCACTAAGTGCCTGCAAGAAGAAATTTGTAACATGACATACAAACAACTTAGTGGCCCAACTGAAAATCCTAGAAAAAAAAAAGCAGATACACCCAAGAGGAGCAGAAGGCTGGAAATAATCAAACTCAGGGCTGAAATCAATCAATTAGAAACAAATAAAACTATTCAAAGAATCAATGAACCAAAAAGCTGGTTCTTTGAGAAAATCAACAAGATAGACAAACCCTTAGCCAAACTAACTAAAAACAGAGAGAATCTATCCAAATCAACAAAATCAGAGATGAAAAGGGTGACATAACTACAGACACAGAGGAAATTCAAACAATCATTAGGTCATACTACAAAAGCCTATATGCCACAAAATTTGAAAATCTAAATGAAATGGACAATTTTCTTGATAGATTCCATCTTCCAACATTAGGTCAAGATCAGGTAGAAAGACTGAACAGCCCAATATCCCCCAAGGAAATTGAAGCAGTCATTCACAGTCTCCCCTCCAAAAAAAAGCCCTGGGCCAGATGGTTTCAGCGCGGAATTCTACCAGACCTTCAAAGAAGTGCTCACACCAATTCTCCTCAAACTATTCCACAAAATAGAAACAGAAGGTACATTACCAAACTCATTCTATGAAGCAACAGTCACCCTGATACCTAAACCACACAAAGACCTAACAAAAAAAGAGAACTTCAGACCTATCTCTCTTATGAACATTGACGCAAAAATACTCAATAAAATACTTGCAAACCGAATCCAAGAACACATCAAAGATATCATCCACCACGACCAAGTAGGCTTCATCCCAGGTATGCAAGGATGGTTGAACATATGGAAATCCATCAATGTAATCCACCACATAAACAAACTGAAGGAGAAAAACCACATGATCATCTCCTTAGATGCTGAAAAAGCATTTGACAAAGTCCAACACCCATTCATGTTTAAAGTCTTGGAGAGATCAGGAATACAAGGCACATACCTAAAAATAGTAAAGGCAATATACAGCAAGCCTATAGCCAACATCAAACTCAATGGAGAGAAACTTAAATCAATCCCACTGAAATCAGGGACATGACAAGGCTGCCCACTCTCTACCTACCTCTTCAACATAGTACTTGAAGTCCTAGCCAGAGCAATAAGACAACTAAAGAAGATCAAGGGGATACAGATCGGAAAGGAAGAGGTCAAAGTGTCACCATTCGCAGATGATATGATAGTACATATGAGCGACCCCAAGAATTCAACCAGAGAACTCCTCCAGTTGATAAACACCTTCAGCAAAGTGGCAGGATACAAAATCAACTCAAAAAAATCAGAAGCCCTCTTGTATACCAAAGACAAAATGGCCGAGAAAGAAATTAGGGAAACAACACCCTTCACAATAGCCACTAACCACATAAAGTACCTTGGGGTGACACTAACCAAGCAAGTGAAAGACTTGTTTGAGAAAAACTTCAAGTCTCTGAAGAAAGAAATTGAAGAAGTCTCAGAAGATGGAAAGATCTCCCGTGCTCATGGATTGGTAGGATTAACATTGTGAAAATGGCCATCCTGCCAAAAGCAATCTACAGATTCAATGCAATTCCCATCAAAATACCAACTCAATTCTTTACAGACCTTGAAAAAAAGATTCTCAGCTTCATATGGAGAAACAAAAAACCCAGAATCTCCAAAACAATCCTGTACAACAACAGATCATCTGGAGGTATCTCCATCCCCGATCTCAAGTTGTACTACAGAGCAATAGTAATAAAAACTGCATGGTATTGGCATAAAAACAGAAAGGAGGATCAATGGAACCGCATAGAAGACCCAGAAATAAACCCACACACCTATGAATACTCGATTTTTGACAAAGAAGCCAAAACCATTCAATGAAAAAAAGACAGCATCTTCAACAAATGGTGCTGGTCCAACTGGATGTCCACATGCAGAAAAATGAAAATAGATCTATATTTATCACCCTGCACAAAACTAAAGTCCAAGTGGATCAAAGACCTCAACATAAAACCAGATACTCTAAATCTGTTAGAAGAAAAAGTGGGGAACAGCCTAGAACTCATTGGCACAGGAGACAACTTCCTGAACAGAACACCAACAGCACAGGCTCTAAGAGCAACAATCAATACATGGGACCTCATGAAACTGAAAAGCTTCTGTAAAGCAAAGGACACTGTCATCAAAACAAAACGCCTGCCTACAGATTGGGAAAGAATCTTCACTAACCCTTTATCTGACAGAGGACTAATATCGAGTATATACAAAGAACTAAAGAAGCTGAAAAGCAGCAAACAAAATAATCCAATTAAAAAATGGAGAACAGAGCTAAACAGAGAATTCTCGACAGAGGAACATCGAATGGCAGAGTAACACTTAAAGAAATGCTCATCCTCATTAGCCATCAGGGAAATGCAAATCAAAACGACCCTGAGATTTCACCTCACTCCCATCAGAATGTCCAAAATGAAAAACTCAAGTGACAACACATGCTGGAGAGGTTGTGGAGAAAGGGGAACCCTCCTCCACTGCTGGTGGGAATGTAAAGTGATACAACCACTCTGGAAATCTATCTGGCGCTTTCTAAGACAATTAGGAATAGTGCTTCCTCAAGACCCAGCTATACCACTGCTAGGTATATACCCAAAGTTTGCTCAAGTACACAAAAGTGATATTTGCTCAACCATGTTTATAGCAGCTTTATTTGTAATAGCCAGAACCTGGAAACAACCCAGATGTCCATCAACGGAGGAATGGGCACAGAAATTGTGGTATTTTTACACAATGGAATACTACTCAGCCATCAAAAAGGAGGAAATCATGAAATTTGCAGGCAAATGGTGGGACCTAGAAAAGATCATCCTGAGTGAAATATCCTAGAAGGAGAAAGACAAACACGGTATATACTCACTTATATAGACCTATAAGATATGATAAACATAATGAAATCTACACACCTAAAAAAGATAATCAAGAGAGCGGACATGGGGTAAGATTATTAATCCTCGTTTTGAAAGACAGATGGGATGCACATTAAACATTGACGGGAGTCTACTGAGCGCATTTGAAAAACTCTAACTAGCAGTGTTTTCAAAGCAAAGACTCATGACCAAACCTTTGGCAGAGTACAGGGAATCATAAGAAAGAAGGGGAGTTAGTCTGATGAGGAAAGGATAGGAGCTCCACAAGGACCAAACATATCTGGGCACAGGGTCTTTTCTGAGACTGACATGCAACCAAGGACCATGTATGAATGTAACCTAGAACCTCTGCTCAGATGTAGCCTGTGGTAACTCAGTAACCAATTGGTTTCCCATAGTGAGGGGAACAAGGACTATTTCTAACAGGAACTCAATGACTAGCTCTTTGGCCTCCCCACCAAAGATTATCTAAATTATCTGAGAAGGATTATCTAAATTGAGATGGATTTCACGAGTCTTCAGATTCAGGAAAATCATCTCTTATATCTCAAGAAGCCAAAAATACACTTCGGAGAAGAGACACTTTCTTCAAAAAATGGAGCTGGTCAAACTGGATAGCTACATGCTGAAGAATGAAATTAGATCCTTATCTCTCACCACTCACAAATCTCAAGTCCAAATAGATAAAGGACTTCATTACAAGACCTAATACCCTAAATCTAGTAGTGGAGAAAGTAGGGTACACGCTTAAGCTTAAACTTACAGACATAGGAAAAGAACCATCTGAACAAGGCCCTAGTAGTGGCATTAAGAACAATAATTAACAAGTGAAAACTCATTAAAAAAAATTGTGCTACAAAGAAAATCATCTTTCATGTAAAGAAGCTGCATAATGATTAGGAATTTTTTTTTTTTACCAATTATACTTCTGACAGAGAGTCAGTGTCTGTCATAAAAAAAAAAAAAAACAAAAAACAAAAAAACCTCACAAAATGAAATACCAAAAAAACTATAACCTAATTTATTATTGGGACATGGTCTTAAACAAAGTTTTCCAAATTAAAAAAAAAGAAAGAAATAAAAATGTCTGAGAAAAAAAATTAGATATGAAGTTATTGTTTCATCTTGACTTTTGGATACATCTAAGCAACTGTTCAATGGTTTAAACGGACTGGTATCAAAGTGATTAGGCTTTTTTTTCAGGCATCAATTTTTAATTTTAATTTTTATGTTATTTACAGTTTATTCACTTTGTATCCCAGCTGTAGTCCCCTCCCTCAATCCCTTCCTACCCCACTGTCCCTCCCTCATCTCCTCCCATTCCCCTCTCCAAGTCCACGGATAGGGGAGGTCCTCCTCTCCTTTCTTCTGACCTGAACCTATCAGTTTTTAATAAAAAGAAAAAAAAATATTGCCACTGAGAAATGTTTTCTTTAGAAACTCTGGAATCAGCTGAAGGAGGTTTCATGCTAGATTTTTTTTTCTTTTTTTATTAATTACACTTTATTCGCTTTGTATCCCCCCCCCCCATAAGCTCCTTCCTCCTCCCCTCTGGAACCCACCCTCCCTTCCCTTTCTTCATGCATGCCTCTCCCCAAGTCCACTGATAAGGGAGGTCCTCCTCTCCTTCCTTCTGATCTTAGTCTATCAGATCATATCAGGAGTGGCTGCATTGTCATATTCTTTGGCCTGGTAAGGCTGCTCCCCCTCAGGAGGAGGTGATCAAAGAGCAGGCCAATCAGATTATGTCAGAGGCAGTCTTTTCCCATTACTGTGTAACCCACTTGGACACTAAACTGCCATGGGCTACATCTATGCAGGGGTTCTATGTTATCTCCATGCATGGTACTTGATTGGAGTACCCTGGGAAGACCCCTGTGTTCAAATTTCTGGTTCTGTTGCTCTCCTTGTGGAGTTCCTGTCCTCTCCAGATCTTACTATTTCCCATTTCTTACATAAGATTCCATGCACACTGCCCAACAGTTACCCCTGAGTCTCAGCGTCTGCTTTGATAGTCTGTAGAGGACAGCCTTTTAGAGGCCCTCTGTGGCAGGTTTCCAGCCTGTTTCCCGTTTTCTTCCTCCTCTGATGTCCTTCTTTTTTGCCTTTTGGGATGGGGATTGAGCATTTTAGTCAGGATCCTTTCTCTTGATTAGTTTCTTTAGATGTATAGATTTCAGTAGGTTCATCCTATATTACATGTCTATATGAATGAGTGTATACCATGTGTGTCTTTCTGCTTCTGGGACAGCTCACTCAGGATGATCCTTTCCAGGTCCCACCATTTACCTGCATATTTCATGATTTCCTTATTTTTCATTGCTGAATAATATTCCATTGTGTAGATGTACCACAATTTCTGCATCCATTCTTCAGTTGAGGGGTGTCTGGGCTGTTTCCAGCTCTGGCTATTAAAAATAAAGCTGCTACAAACATGGTTGAGCAAATGTCCTTTTTGTGTACTTGAGCCTCTTTAGGATATATGCCTAGGAGTGGAATGGCTGGATCTTGAGGAAGCGCTATTCCTAGTTGTCTGAGAAAGTGCTAGATTCATTTCCACAGTGGTTGTACAAGTTTTCATTGCCACCAGGAGTGGAGTAGGGTTCCCCTTTCTCCACAGCCTCTCCAGCATGTGTTGTCCCTTGAGTTTTTCAACTTGGCCATTCTGATGGGTGTAAGGTGAAATCTTAGGGTCGTTTTGATTTGCATTTCCCTAATGGCTAATGAGGTTGAGCAATTCTTTAAATATTTCTCTGCCATTTGATATTTCTCTACAGAGAATTCTCTGTTTAGCTCTGTTTCCACATTTTTTAATTGGATTACTTGGTTTGCTGCTTTTCAGCTTCTTTAGTTCTTTATATATACTGGATATCAGCCCTCTGTCAGATGTAGGGTTGGTGAAGATTCTTTCCCAATCAGTAGGCAGTTGTTTTGTTTTGATGACAGTGTCCTTTGCTTTACAGAAGCTTTTCAGTTTTATGAGGTCCCATTTATTGATTGTTGCTCTTAAAGCCTGTGCTGATGGTGTTCTGTTCAGGAAGTTGTCTCCTGTACCAAGGAGTTCTAGGATCTTCCCCACTTTTTCTTCTAACCGATTTAATGTGTCTGGTTTTATGTTGAGGTCTTTGATCCACTTGGACTTTAGTTTTGTGCAGGGTGATAAGTATGGATCAATTTGCATTTTCCTACATGTAGACATCCAGTTGGACCAGCACCATTTGTTGAAGATGCTATCTTTTTACCATTGTATGATTTTGGCATCTTTGTCAAACATCAGGTGTCCATAAGTGTGTGGGTTTATTTCTGGCTCTTCTGTTCAGTTCCATTGATCCACCATTCTGTTTCTATGCCAATACTATGCTGTTTATTACTGTTGCTCTATAGTATAGCTTAAGATCAGGGATGGAGATGCCTCCAGAAGATCTTTAATTGTAGAGGATTGTTTTTGCAATTCTGGGTGTCTTGTTATTCCACATGAAGTTGAGAAATTTTCTTTCCAGGTCTGTAAAGAATTGTGTTGGCAATTTGATGGGAATTGCATTAAATCTGTAGATTGCTTTTGGTAAGATGGCCATTTTTACTATGTTAATCCTGCCAAGCCATGAGCATGGGAGATCTTTCCATCTTCTGATATCTTCTTCTAATTCTTTCTTCAGAGACTTGAAATTTTTTTTCATACAAGTCTTTGACTTGCTTGGTTAGGGTTACACCAAGGTACTTTATTCATTTGTGGCTATTGTGAAGGGTGTTGTTTCCCTAATTTCTTTCTCAGCCCTTTTGTCTTTTGTATACAGGAGGGCTACTGATTTTTTTGAGTTAATTTCGTATCCAGCCACTTTGCTGAAGGTGTTTATCAGCTGTAGGAGTTTCCTGGTAGAATTTTTGGGGTCACTCAGGTATACTATCATATCATCTGCAAATAGTGATAGTTTGACTTCTTCATTTCCAATTTTTATCCCCTTGATCTTCTTCAACTCTCTTATTCTAGCAAGGACTTCCAGAACTATGGTGAGATATGGAGAAAGTGGGCAGCCTTGCCTTGTCCCTGATTTCTTTGAGTCTCTCCATTTAGTTTGATGTTGGCTATAGGCTTGCTGGATATTGCCTTTACTATGTTTAGATATGTGCCTTGTATCCCTGATCTCTCCAAGACTTTAAACATGAATGGATGTTGGATTTTGTTAAATGCTTTTTCAACATTTAAGGAGATTATCATGTGTTTTTTTTTTGTTTGTTTGTTTGATAATATGGTGGATCACATTGATGGTTTTCCGTATATTGAACCACCCCTGCATACCTGAGATGAAGCCTACTTGGTCATAGTGGATGATATCTTTGATGTGATCTTGTATTCAGTTTGAAAGTATTTTGTTGAGTATTTTTGCATCAATGTTCATAAGGGAGATTGGCCTGAAATTCTCCTTCTTTGTTGGGTCTTTGTGAGGTTTAGGTACCAAGGTGACTGTGGCTTCATAGAATGAGTTTGGTAGTGTTCCTTCTGTTTCTATTTTGTGGCATAGTTTGAAGAGAATTGGAGTTAGTTCTTCTTTGAAGGTCTGGTAGAATTCTGCACTGAAACCATCTATCTGGTCGTGGGCTTTTAGTATTTTTTTCTTTGTTATTTTTTATAATTTGGTAAAAAACATTTGGTATAATGTTTTTAATGTTCTTGTTCTTGCAGCTTTTAGTATTTTTTCTTTGTTCTGTATACTTACTGTTTTGATTATTATGTGACGGGAGGATTTTCTTTTCCGGTCTAATTTATTGGGTGTTCTGTAGGCCTCTTGTATTCTTATTGGCCTCTCCTTTAAGTTGGGGAAATTTTCTTCAATGATTTTGTTGAAAATATTTTCTGGGCCTTGGAGCAGGGAATCTTCTTTTTCCTGTATTCCTATTATTCTTATGTTTTGTCTTTTTATGGTCTCTTTGATTTCTTGGACGGTCTGTATCTAAATCTGAATTTTTAGATTTAACATTTTCTTTAACATATACATCGATTTCTTCCATTGTATCGTCCACACCTGAGATTCTTTCTTCCATCTCTTGTAGTTTATTGGTCATGCTAACCTCTGTAGTTCCTGTTTTCTTCCCTAAGTTCTTTCTCTCCACAATTTCCTCCATTTGTGTTTTCTTTAATTTTTCCAGTTCTATCTTCAGGTCTTGAGCCATTTTGTTGATTTCCTTCACCTGTCTGACTGTATTTTCCTTCAATTCCTTCACCTGTTTGTTTGCACAATCCTCTGTTTCTTATATTTATTTCAGTGATTTAAGTATTTCCTCTCTAAAGGCCACAAACTGTTTGGCTGCAACTTCCTGTATTTCTTCACAGATGACCATAATATGTTTGTTTTTATCTTTCTCTATTTCTTTACAGATGGCCATAATCTGTTTGAGTTTATCTTCCTCTAGGTCTTTACACATTTTATTTGTTTCCTCTGTTATCCTCTTCATGAGCATAGATGTTAGGTCATCTTCCTGAATTTCAATTATGCCGGGGAGTCCAGAGCTACTTGTCCCTGGATGACTGGTATCTGGAGATGCCATATTGCTCTGTCTTTTGTTGGTTGAGCTTTTACACTGACCTCCACCCATTGGGATATCTTAGGTGTTTGGAGTTAATTTCTCGTGGTTCCTGTGATCCTGTGGTGGAGAGAATCCCCTTGGCAGGAAGATGGTTTTTCCTGAAGGAAGCCTCCTCAGCTTTTTGGGTATAGTCGCTGTATGGCCAGTATTTTTCAGGATTTTCCACAGCTGACCTCAGGCATGGAGACCTGAGTGGTAACTGTGGTCCTTGTTAGTCAAGAGGGCTCTCTTCTCACCTGGAGAAGTCCTGGAGACAGCTTCCTTGCTTCTGGGTTTCTTGCTGTAAATTTAGTGAGTTGCTGCTGTAATCTGTGTTTCCCTTGGTTTGGTCAGTTTTGTTAGGGATAACTGGTTGCCCCTTGGAGCTGTATGTGGGGGTTGATGTCGGGGATCCCGGGCTTTTGTAGGTCTAAGTTTGGGGTTCTGTGCCCCAGTACCCACGTGGTAATCTGTGGCTGGTGAGTACTGCTATCCTGTTAACAGCAGGCTATCTGGGGCACAGCAGGTCCCTGGGTTGGGACGGTCTGCGGGACCTTTTCCAGGGATATACTGGGTGGCCTAATTCTGTCCCCTTTGCTTCGTTCCCTGTGAGGATTTCTCCCAACAGTGACTCCAAGTCTCTGGTGTCCTGGGGTGCACAGTTCTGTCTGTGAGGAATAGTTGGTACAGAGCAGGCATCTGGACTGGCGGCGCACCCGCCTGCTAGTCTGTGGGACCTTTTCCAGGGGTATACTGGATGACCTAATTCGGGTTCCTGTTTCCTTCCTTCCCTGTGGGGTTAACTCCCAACAGGGACTACCAGTCTCTGTTGCCCTGGGGTGCACAGCTTGTCTGTGCTAGAGAGCTGGGTGTGCAACAAATGTCCGAGCTCGTGGCTTGAGGCCAGTTCAGTGATGGTGGCTCGTACCCGCTGGTCTGTGAGACCTTCCCCTGGCAAAGCCTGGGTGACCCAAGTCAGCACCATTTCCTTCCTTCCCTGTGGGGCCCTCTCCAGACAGGGACTCGCAGTCTCTGTTGCACTGGGGCACACAGCTCTGTCTGTGCCGGAGAGGTGGTCTGCAAGACCTTTTCCAGGTAAAGACTTGGTGACTTGTGGCCAGTCCTGCTGCTTTCCTTCTCAGTGTGTTTTTCTCGCGACTGGGACTCCCAGTCTCTGGTGTTTTTTTTGTGCTCACCATTCAGCCTGGGAAGGTGATCAGGGCACGCAGGTGTGTGGCTCTGGTCTGGGGACCTAGTGCCTGTGCGACCCAGGATCTCTTCCGGGTTCTGGCTGGGTGGCCTGAGAGTGGACCCGACTGATTCCCACGCCATGGGGGTTTCCTCTCACCTGGGAAACACGATCGCTGTTGCTTTAGGGCCCAGAGTTCAGTTTCTTGGTCGCTGTATGGAAAATTTTGTCCTGCTCCTCAGACACAGTGTTCTCCTGGAGCTGCCATCTTGTCCCCCGTGATTAATATTTTTGGCATAAAAAATTATTCTTATCTTTTGTACCCTTACGAACATCTGTAAAATATAATAGTTATGAATATTTGTATGTTTTTAATAAATTACATAGAAAAGTCATGAGAGCCAATGAGTTAAAATATATTAGTTGATGTAAATATACAGGCACAAGTTTTTCTTAATGATTCTGTATATTTAAAGACATTTTCTACATATGTATGGATTTAAAACCAACTAAGAGCCGTTGGCTGTTCACCTATGTCCATGTCATTGGGCTATATTTAGATAGTAGCTTGTAGAAATTGTTTGCCATAGCAATATAGAAACTGAGGTCTATCAAAGGCAGTGATAAGGCCTAAGAGACTTTTGTAGAAGAAATATATTGTGTATTGCATGAATGTAGCACCTGGCAATAGACCTATGGCCTCTACGAAAAGGTAGAATAGAAGATGGGACATCCAGTAGGCAGAAAGGATTCTGAGATAGAGCCAGACACTTGAGAATGGCCTGGGAAGATATGAGGAGGACAGAAACATGGTACATGAGTAACCAGACACGTGGCAGAACTAAGAATAGAATAAATGGATTTTGTAAAAGTTATGAACTAGTCAGAGAAGAGGCTAGTTATATTGCCTAGGATTTTGTAAATATATTTTGAGTCTCATGAGTTGTTATACCTAGAGCTTGAATCATGAGAAAAACCTATATGAACATAATGATATGCCATACTTGTGGCATAGAGTCCAAACTAACCTGAGAAAAATCCAGGGTAGAGGCACAAACACTTCCTAAGACAAAAGGCAGTTTCCTATTGAAAGAACAAGGGAAGGACCAGGTAACTGTCTGTGAGAAGCATAGTTCTTAGCTGCTTTAAAAAAAAAAAGTGGCTGTATGGTAGTGCATGCCTTTAATTCCAGCACTTGGGAGGCAGAGGCAGGCAGATCTCTCTGAGTTTGAGGCCATCCTGGCCTGGTTTACAGAGTGAGCTCCAGAACAACCAAGACTACACCAAGAAACCTTGTCTCAAGAAAAGGGGGGGAAAGTTACTTAGCAACCAGTTTCTCAGAGGTCATTAGGAACCTGCATGAGAGACAAAATGGCAGCAAGAGAAGGGAGAAAGGGACAAAACACAAAGCTGTCAGGGACCACAGGCCTCAGGTCAAAGGTTTGGCATGACATGGTGAGCAATGGCACAACCGAGTTTCGCATTTGGACCAAGGCAAACCATGAGAACACAATCCAATCTTAGGCCAAAGTCAGGGGGAAGACTGAAAGGCTCTTCCCTGTGAGCAAAGGTACAGGGGAGTGGGCCAAACACAGTTCAATGGTAGACTCAAACTGAGAAACCCCAAGCATCTAAATTGGTAAGGTATTGAGTTTAGAAAATAATGGAAGAGTAGGGAAGCTGAGTATAAAAATTAATAAGAAGATGTACCACAATTTCTCATTTATTCTTCAACTGAGGAACATCTGGGTTGCTTCTGGCTTCTGGCTATTACAAATAAAGCTGCTACTAACATGGTTGAACAAATGTCCTTGTTGTATACTTGAGCATCTTTTGGATATATGCCTAGGAGTGATATAGCTGGATCTTGAGGAAGCGCTATTTCTAATTGTCTGAGAAAGTGCTAGATCGTTTTCCGAACTGGTTGTACAAGTTTACATTCCCACCAGCAGTGGAGGAGGGTTCCTCTTTCTCTATATCCTCTCCAGCATGAGAATTATAGACAAACTTTGGGCAGAGTGTAGAGCATCGTATGAAAGAAGGGGGAGATAGTAAGACATAGAGAGGACAGGAGCTCCACAAGGAGATCAACAGAATCAAAAAATCTGGTCATGGGGTCTTTTCTGACACTGATACTCCACCCCAAGGACCATTCATGGAGATAACCTAGAACCTCTGCACAGATGTAGCCCATGGCAGTTCAGTGTCCAAGTGGGTTCTATAGTAATGGGAACAAGGACTGTCTCTGACATGAGCTGATTGTATCCCTCTTTTATCACCTCCCCCTGAGGGGGGAACAGCCTTACCAGGCCACAAAGGAAGACAATGCAGCCACTCCTGATGGGATCTCATAGATTAGACTAGGATCAGAAGGAAGGAAAGGAAGACCTTACCTATCAGTGGACTTGGGGAGGGGCATGAGTGGAGAAGGGGGAAGGAGGGTGAGATCGAGAGAGGAGGAGGCAGGGAGCTACAGGTGGGACACAGACTGAATAAACTGTAATTAATTTAAAAAAAGGACAGTGGATGACTACAAAACTCTACCCTAATCAATAAACAGTTTTTCCAGCCCCCCCCAAAAAAAAATCAAAGGAAGAAATATTTGGTTTGAAGATAAAAAAGTAAAGTCTCTGAGGAAAGAAAAGAAATAGATAAAAATGGTTTCAAAGGCATATAAATGCTAATAAATAAAATATACAGTTTAAATAATAAAATAAATTCTCCATAGAGAGACTCAGAGAGAATTTTAAAAAATAATAAAATAAAATAAAATAAAATACTTTTCTTATTAAAAATGGAAAACACTGTAAAAGAAGATATTTGCACCAACATAAACTTGTTTTGAATGTCAACATACAAATAAAATAATATGTTAGTAATAAAGATAGCTCTCTCTATATTTTTAATGAAAGATCAAACTAAAACATGGAATAAAAAGAAACTGATAAATTAGATGCTAAATTAGACATAGAACTGAAGTTGATAGAGTTATTAGATAAAAATAGAAAACCTTAGAGGAACCCGATCTCGAACTTACAAGGCTTGAGAAAGTAAAATGACAACCCATAGAGGTAATATATATTGAGTTAAAAATCCAGATTGTGATTATTGGTGCTACCCTACAGCAATGTCAGATAGTGATTTGTGTGTTTTATTTTGAGAATTAAAATGTGCACACATGTTAATGTGTCATGCTATTGTTGCATGTTCAGAGTTCTGACGGGCTTCTGCTTTGAATTCTGAGAGGGAGATGGTTCTGAGCTTATGGCAGTTATGAAAATACCTGTACAGGCTGAGACTGACAGCGCTCCAGCAGGTGTCTCTGGTAAAATAAAACTTTTTTGTTGTTGTTTTGCTTTTTTCGTTTCACAGCATGGCATAAAACCTATTACAGATATACCTTACAGTTCTGCAAATCAAGCAATTATGGAGTGATTTGACAAAAATTTAAAGGAGATCCTGATAGAAAAGAAGGAAGATAGAGAATATCTCAGCGATAGAGTAAATGATGCTTTGTTGAATTTGATTTTTTTAAATCAAGGAAACATGTAGCACAGATGTTAAAAACCACTGAATTTTAGAAATAATTGCTGAATTAGATAAGCCTAAAGTAGTCTTAATTCCAAAATGGAAGAAAGGAAGTATGATGCATTGGGGAGAAGATTTTATATTTGTTCTAACAGGAAAAGAAAAACTATGAATTCCATCCAAACTGATAAGAAAAGATTTAACAGAGGGAGAGCTTCTTCCCCCACTCCCTGAATATCTTGGCTGCAGACAGGAAGAAGAAAATTGAAAAGATCAAGACAGGTAATGCATATGCAGGTTCATCTAGATGAGAATAGCTCTGAGACTGGCTGAGATATGAATGTCTACATATAGCCAATAAATGTTGCTGGCTACAAAATCCTCAAAACTTATTATGCCATTTTTAAATGGCATAAATAAATTTTATATTACAATTTATAGTCCAAACTAGTTATAAGAAATACAGATGGCTTTCACCTGCTCAAACAAGAGCAAAGAGTCATATTCAACTGATATGTTCACCTGGCACATTTCATACATATATAATTGCAAAACTTTATATTACTTGTGAGTTTATATCTTTACAGAACAGAGGACCAGATACCAGTAGAATGGAAACAGCCTTGACAAGATTCATCCTCCAGAATGCTGAGGCACTGACATGTTTGTTCCAGAATCCTACTTGATCCAATCATAGACTGCCTAGGTAGCTAGGGTTTCAAAAATCTACATCCAGAACAACTTCAAATGGCTAGATAAATTTTCCAGTACAACAGACTCTTCCAATAAGGCTTCATTTAAGCCTGCATTTTCACAACATTTATACACTAGACAACAAATATTACAGCTAGCTTTCTTAACCATTTTTTTCCCAATTTTGTTGGGCCCCTAAAAAGAAGCTACATCCAAAATCAGCACAAAGACATTTTTAAAAATTTACCTAATTAATTAACTAATTAATTAATTACAATATATTCACTTTGTATCCCTGCTGCAGCCCCTTCCCTTGTCTCCTCCCAGTCCCACCCACCCTCCCTCTTCTCCTCCTATTCCCTTTCCCTAGTTCCCTGATAGAGGAGGGCCTTCTCCCTTCTATCTGATCCTAGCTTATCAGGTCTCATCAATGCTGACTGCATCATATTCCTCTATGGCCTGGCAAGGCTGCACCTTCCAGGGGGAGGTGATCAAAGAGCCAGCCACTGAGTTCATATCAAAGACAGCCCCTGCCCCCCTTACTAGGGAACCTACTTGGAAACTGAACAGCAGGGGCTAGGTCCTCTCTATGTATGGTCTTTGTTTGGAGTATTGGTTTCTGCAGCCCCCCCACACCACCCCTTAATTTTTTGGCTCTGTTGGTCTCCTTGTGCAGTTCCTGTCCCCACCAGGTCTTTCTATCTTCCTCTTCTACCATAAGAGAACATTATCCTCTTTGCCAAAAGAGAGAGTAGAAGGTTTTGTTTGTTCTGCTGGCTGACTGATGTTTATTGTCAAAAGGGGTTGGTTGCATCTTATTAAATAATCTTGATCAGGTAAAAAACAAGGTATAGAAATTTAGGCTTTGGGATCTCTCTTTTTCCTTTTCTCTACTCTTCTTTCCTTCTTAGGGAAGGGAGAAGGGGTTGAGAAGAAAAGGGGGGAATATAGGAATATCATCTAGGAACAAATGTAGGAATACTATAAAAGGGGGTAGATTATTGAATCTACTCTTAAACCAAAGAACATTTTGTATATCAATAATCTAACACTGATATAAATTGTATATTGATACAAAGGAAAGTAATTTTTGCTTTCATCAGTATAGATTTTTATATATTGATACAAAATTAAGATAATTTTTGAATAATTGGTATAGATTATTGACTACTCACAGAATTTTAAAGTTAATTTTGATACACATAATATATGTATGTTTCAATTCTTTTATAAGATACTGGACCTATGTAAGTCATTTAAATATGCAATGATTAGCTCCAGTCCTTTTGAAAACTGCTACTACAAACTGTTTAGGACAGTTATAAAATGCAACTTAATAGTTAGTAAATCAAACTCATGGTCATGTTAGGTACTAGTCTAGTTTATTACAAAAACACACATCTTAGGTTGAAAAGATAGTAAATAGTTAGAAATGACCAGTGTTTACCTCTTCAGATGTAATGTGGATACACAGATAGTGATTATGCACCATGTAAATATGTACAGGTAGATAGGTGGTCTTTTGAAAACCTTAAACCTACAGGATATGGCATTTGAAGTTTTTAAAAAATTATTTTAAGGATTCTGTGACAGTAAGACATTTCAGCTCCTGGCATCACCCCAATCTACCTCAAAGAAGATGATGGGTATTGAAGAACCTCCATTAGGAGATAACATCAAATGTGGCAAGCTAGCTACTGGACAAAGAAATGCCCTTGCTCCCTCTGCAGGAAGAATGTTGTCCAAAATGGGCAAAATTTGAATGCAAAGAAGTTGACTATGCCAAGACAAAATGAGCAGTCCATCATAATTCCTGCTTTGTAAATAATGACTGTCAGATATATTGGACCAGAAGGCTGAAGATGATGCCCTGATGTTGCAGAGAATAATTGGGTTTGTGTCCAGGTAACCAGCTGCCTCTTTCATTTCTGTACTTACTGTACTTCCTACATACTAAGATCATATTATTTCCTTTTCACGTCTCTAATGGTGTTGAAGACTAGATAGTTATAGTCTTATAATTAAGTTTAATTTATTTAGGATTTAAAGGGATATTTTTAAATCTAAGTGGAATTTTTAGGATGTTGAATGCAAGATGTGATAGAAAAAATTTAGGTACAAAACTCAGGAAGATAGGGTAGATGATAGAGTACTTTCTCCTATGTTGTCAAATGCATATGGACTGGACGTTGTGAATATAATTCTTAGGTAATAGTTTTCATAACTGTTTCATAACTGTTATTTTGTATATAGATTATTGTTGAAAAAAGAGCTTTCTTTGGACTAAAAGAGAGAAATGTAGAAAGAATATATTGTGTATTGTATGGCTACAGCATCTGTCAATAAAAGATCTGTGGCCTATAGAAAAAGTTAGAATAGAAATTGGGGCATCTGCTAGGCAGAAAAAAATTCTGGGAGAGAGCCAGACATGCAACAATGATATGAGAAGATATGAGGAGGACAGATGCATGGTACTGGAGCACAGGTAACTAACAATGTAACAGAAGTAAAAATAGAAAAAAAGGTTATTTTAAGTTATGAGCTAGTCAGAGAAAAGTCTTGCTATATGGCCTATATATTTGTAAATATATTTTGAGTCCCATGAGTCATTATTACAGGATCTTGGGTCTGGGTGGAACAACCACCATTATATAAACTTCTTTATCCAAACATTCTAGTCGTGCAGAATTTCTGTGTCTATAATTTTGACTATTTCAATGATCCCTTATAAGTAGAGACATGAAGAATTTGTAATTCTGGCTGACTTATGTTATCTAGTCTAATGCCTTCCAGATTTTTAAATTTTATTCACATATTTATTTTTTTCAATTTATCCACTTTGTATCCTCACTGTAGCCCCTTCCCTTGTCTCCTCCTAATGCCACACACCCTCCCTCTTCTCCCCCATCCTCCTTCCCTAGTCTCCTGCTAGAGGAGGCCCTCCTCCCCTTCTATCTGACCCTAGCCTATCAGGTCTCATCAGGGCTGACTGCATCATCTTTCTCTGTGGTCTGGCAAGGCTGCATCCACCAAGGGGAGGTGATCAAAGAGCCATCCACTGAGTTCATGTCAGAGACAGCCCCTGCCCCTCTTACTAGACCACCGATTTGGAAAAGAGGCAGCATAAGGACTTCCTCTGAGCATGGAATCTAGCTCCTCTCCGTGCATGGTCCTTGGTTGTAGTATTGGTCTCTGCAGGCTACCCTGGGCCTAGGTTTTATTTTTTGGCCTTGTTGATCTCCTTGTGGAGTTTCTGTCCTCTCTAGGTCTTCCTATCTCCCTCTTCTTCTGTAGGTTTCCTGCACTCTGCAAAAAATTGGGTGATGAGTCTCAGTATCTCCTTCCAGACCCTGGTGGGAGAGTCTTTCAAAAGTCCCTCGTGGAAGGCTCCATTCCTCTTTCTTGTCTTCATCTACTTCTGATGTCTATCCTGTTTGCTCTTCTGAATGAGGTTTCAGTCTCTTCCCTAGGGTCCTCCTTGTTGTTTGGCTTCTTTAGGACAATAGATTTTAGTATGTTTATCGTATATTATATGGCTACTATCCACTTATAAGTGAGTCTATATCATAGGTCCTGTTTTCTTCTGGATTACCTCACTCAGGATGATCTTTTCTAGTTCCATCCATTTGCCTGCAATGTCATGATTTCCTTGTTTTTAATTTCTGAGTAGTAGTCCATTGTGTAAATGTACCACACTTCCTGTATCCATTTCTCCATTGAGGGACATCTAGGTTGTTTCCAGATTCTGGCTATTACAAATAAAGCTGCTATGAACATAGGTGAGCAAATGTCCTTGTTGTGTACTTGAGCATCTTTTGGATACATGCCCAGGGGTGGTATAGCTGGATTTTTTTTTTTGGAAAGAAAATTGGGTACACCCATTGATTTATTAAAGACATGGCAATACAGGCATGCAAAAGTCTTTTCTAAAAGAGCTGAAACAAGATGAATAAAAAATTACACCAGATTTCTTAACTAGGAACCAAGAGTCAGTTTTCTTAATCAAGTTTGTGTTATCTTTCTGACATGTTTTTATTTTGTTTTAAAATTTCAGCTTTGATAACATGTCACACAAATGCAGGTGATCCAACATCTCTTTCCAGACATAATCTGAAATGAAATCCAAGAAGTTCCTGAGACTGGCATGTAAAATTTTCAGACATACAAAGTTTGCCTCAAAACACTTTAATTAGGGTAAATTCTTGCTTTATGAAAGAAAGAATTCTTCTTTAGGAAAGAAAACCCTGGGCCTAGGTGTTTTTGGCCTTGTTGATCTCCTTTTGGAGTTTCTGTTTTACTTCAAACAATATCATGATTCATCAGTTTTCTTATCAATGATAAACATGTTACATATATTTATATCAACCAAATATGGCTAAGAAACATGCCAACCCAAAGCTCCAAACTTAGGTCACTCATGTTTGTTGGCATTTCCTGCTGCATTGATGACAGAAAAACAGCTCATACCATCTCTGTAAGACTTTGTTATAAATGGATATTTCAGAAGATGGCTGTTGGAGAATTGACTGCAACATCCTCCTGACAACAGTATCTCACCTTTTGGTATTTACCAGTTGGTGTAAATACTAAAAAGTATTTTGTTGTATTTTGGTTGTTTCTTTGCGAAACTATAAAAACTAAACCATCTTAGTCACACATATCAAGCTAACCACACAAAGTTTAGTGTACTAATTTAAACTTAAAGGCTTTAGTGGAATGTATCTCCAGTCTCTGTGGAGTGTATTATATAGTGAACTTATTTTACATTAAATGAAACAAATATAAATGATACTCTTTTATGCTTGCACACAGGAGACTAGCGTCGCTGTCCTCTGAGAAGCTCCACCCAACAGGAGATGGAAACAGATGCAGAGACTGAGAGCCAAACATTGGGAGGAGTGCATGGAGTCTTGTGAAAAACTTGGGGGAGGTATAGAAGGACCCTGAGAAGACAGAAGTGCCACAAGGTGACCAACAGAGCCAAGTAACTGGAGCCTAGAAGGGCTTGTGGAGACTGAAGCAACAACCAAGGACCATGCATGGACTGGACCTTGTATAGCTGGATCTTGAGGAAGCACTATTCCTAATTTTCTGAGAATGCACCAGATTGATTTCCAAAGTCATTGTACAAGGTTACATTCCCACCAGCAAGAGAGGAGGGTTCTTTCTCTACTCCCTCTCCAGCATGCATCATCCCTTGAGTTTTTTCCTTTTTTAAAAAATTACATAAATTACAGTTTATCCAGTTTGTATCCCAGCTGTAGCCCCTTCCAATCCCATCTTCTGTCCCCTATGTATCTCTGCCCATGCCCCTCTCCAAGTCCGCTGATAGGGGAGGTCCTCCTCTCCTTCCATCTGACCTTAGCCTACCAGATTGTCTTCCTCTCTGGCCTGGTAAGGTTGCTCCTCACTCAGGGGGAAGTGATCAAAGAGCCAGCCACTGAGTCCATGTTAGAGACAGTCTCTGTTCCCCTTACTAGGGTATCCACTTGGCCTCTGAAAGACGCTATCCAGCATGGTATCAAAGCAGATGCTGAGACTCATAGCCATGGGCAGAGTGCAGGGAATCTTATGAAAGAAGGGGGAGATAGAGCCCTTTAGTTTTTATCATAACCATTCTGATGGGTATGAGTTGGAATCTTGGGGTCATTTTTATTTGCATTTCTTTAATGACTAAGGATGTTGAGCATTTCTTTAAGTGTTTCTCTGCCATTCGATATTTCTCTTTTGAGAATTCTCTCTTTAGCTTTGTAACCCCAGACGTTTCTGCTAGTGAAAACAGTTTTCTATTTAATCCCTCCTTTCTCATTTCTCTATAGTTGGCAGATTAGCAAGTCTGTACTGGGCTTCTGTTGAGCCTCTGAGGTATTGCAGAAATTCTGTCTACCCATATTTATACTTAGTTCTGCTTAGGCTTCTGGAGATAATTTTTTCACCAAATTCCTATGACCCTATACAGCATGTTCTGGCAGTAAGCAGGTTGGATGTGGGGAGATGTCAGTAGGGAGAAGTGGAGGAAGTGGGGTGTGAATGTGAAGGTTGGTGAGTTGGCATATGTGTTGGTTTATGCACCTTTCAGCTGCAGACATGACCCTTATCACACTACTGCTTCTGTGTGTCTTCACTGCCAGTGCAGGTTAAGATCTATAGATCTGATATCAAGCTAGCGTATCAAGTTCTCTGTGTACTTCTTGGGACCCTGATTTCTTTCTCTTCTAGGCAATGGCTGAAGGAAGGAGAGGAAACAAGAATCTTAGAAGATGTGGGCTCTTTGACCTCCCCACCCCCTCAAGGGAGGAGCAGTCTTCCTAGCCCACAGAGGAGGACTTTGCAGCCAGTCCTGAAGATACCTGATAAAACAGGGCCAGACGAAAGGGGAGGAGGTCCTCCCCAATCAGTGGACTTGGAAAGAGGCAGGGAGGAGATGAGGGAGGGAGGGAAGGTTTGGGAGGGAATGAGGACGTGGGATACAGCTGGGATACAGAGTTAATAATATGTAACTAATAATAATAATAAAAAATGTATATATAAAAAAAGAAGATGTGGCAAGCATTTTGGAAGCATGGTTGTTAAGTGTCACTGTATTCTTGATAGAGAGAGCATATTGGACTGGAAAACAGAGCATGCAAGTATTATCGGTTATCATCACTTCTAATTTTTGAACATACTGCAAGATCAGGTATGTAACGTAAAGTATTTGACAAAGTATTGCCAGGCCATTTTCCAAAAGCTTCAACCTTCAGTGGCTACATGCTTCCAGCAGACCTTTGTTTCATACTAAGACAGTATGTCACTCAACTCTTTGAATTTTTCTTATGCAAGAAAGTCAATGGCACAACACAAAGAATGACTTGTTATCCAAATGCATCAGAAACTCCGAGTCTTTTTCTGGTCAGTAGATGAAAAGAAGAAAGGTATAGATTAGATAGTGTGGAGGGACAATTGGATGTAGTTGAAATTAGTGGTAGAAGAACTTGAATTCTTTCCTCAGTTCTACACTGAATTTTCTGTGTTACTCTGCAAACAGCTGCTCTTCCTGTATTTGGGCATTTTCTCTTCTGTGCTAAGTGGTAAGAACTAGTTCTGACCTCACTCACTAAAATTCAAATGCTTATTATGTCATTTTTGTGAGGGTGTCCTGGAAAAACATTGTTAAAGAAACATTTGGCTATCTGGGCAGATAGAGCAGTAACTTAGGGAGAAAATTCAGAAAGTTCATTGTGAAGTTGTAGAAGTTTATTTATCACACAGATATTTTACCAGAGTTCATTTCACTCAATTTTATTTTACTTCAGATATGCATACATGAAAGGAACACTGTTCCCTGCAGGTAGTTTGGTCACATAGATCTGGAATGGGGGTCATCTTCTAGTTCATGTTGTTACAAGGATTTCATGTGAAACAGTCGTTGTGTAGGAAGTTACTGGGAATATGTCTTCATCATCAGGACATATGTTCTCAGTTGTAACAACTTCTGCCTTTCCTATTAAGACAGTATTTGCTACAGGAAGGAAAGCAGAAGTATTAAATCATGAACTCCATATAGCTTCATCCACACTCCCTCCTGGTTTTAGCATAGTCTAATTTTATTACTGTATTCAATGTAAAAAGAAATTGCTGTGTAAATTCTCTTCCCTTAGTTTCAGTGTCTTCTCTCCCCTCATTCACTTTCATTGTGGTTTCTCATCCATATTCCAGTCACTTTTCCTCTTTTCTTCCTATTACAACCTGGTTTCTCTTATTTTCTTCTAACACTAATACATCCTGACATTCACTGTTATCCAACATTCATAAGTAGGTAGGAAATGTTGCCACTTACCAGAGATTTGAATGTCCCAGAAGTAGTTGTTTAAGCTACAAATGCAAGCAGTGTAAGTTGCGTGAGCTGAAAGGTATGTAATGTTTGGATTGTCCTCAATACTGACTTTCACCTGAGTAAAGAAAGCAGAAAAAGGTTAGTGTCAATACAGAGAAAGCAGCCTGGGATTGACCATTAAACAAAATAATCAATTAACAGGAAAATATGGGGAAGAGAGGACTAAGTATTTGCTCTTGGGTATCAGGATATTCTAGATGCTTAACATATTTTCTTGAATTTATGTGTCAAACTTAAATTTTGCCCCCATCCAATGTAAGAAAAAAACCAACAGATTCTTGCTTTTGTTATTGGCATACTGAAAAACTCATTTAAAAGTTAGGTGTTTTTTTTTTTTGTGTTTTTTTTTTTTTTTTTTTTAGAGTTGTCAACATTACATTCAATATTACATGTATCCATCTAATGGAATGAAACTATATATGGGTCTCTCCCCCCCCCCCCCCCCCAGCCCCGGGTGTGTGTGTGTGTGTGTGTGTCCCAAAGAATAGTGGAGCTGCATTATGTTTAGGACATTAGTTGGTTTTCATCTAGCCTGTGGTTGAAGATCTCTAAATCAGAGTCAAAAAGGAATGATACAAAGTTCTCAAGAACCAAGAAGGGTTTTAAGTTCATAGCCACAAGGTTGTCTACTCTGCTGTGGTGAACTGAGTATGACAAAGACTAATAAGCAGAGGTTATAACTCCAACTCTCTGATTTTGAATTTCTAGCTTTGTGATAGAGTACTTGTTACACTGATTTTCTTTCTGTGATTGTGAGATAAAAGTATTGAAACCCATGTTACTTGTTGTGGGTCTCTGAATTTTCTTGGTGGAAAGTATCATTTTAAACTTAAACTAACATGTTTATTGTACAAATAGAAACAGTCCCAGATTGAAAAATTCTTGGCTAGTATTTTAGCATTGTTTCTCTTCATCCAAAAGATATAAATCTTCTAATCAATGGTCAGATATAAGTAATGACCTCTTCTGCAAGGGTTAAGCAACCTACTCTGGTAAAAACCTACTAGAGAGAACTTTAAAGTATCTGCTGGACACCAGATCAAAAAGCATTTCTAGCATCATTTTTATTTGTGTATATAGCAGGGACTGTTGTGTTTCTGTTATAGCTTTTGGCACAACTTAAAATTTTCTTTCCTTCTTTGTAATTATATTTTTAATTCAGTTTTTTAAAAAAGATTTCATTTTAAAAAATTTTATGTGTGAGAATATGTGTGTGTTCTTGATGTCCACAAAGACCATAAGATGATGTCAGAGGCCTTGCAACTGGAGTGATGGAGGGCTGTGAGCCACCCAGGATGCCCTGAAGGAGCTACAAGTGGTCTTAAACCCTGAACTGTTATCTCCAGACCTCAAACTTTCTTCTGGTACCTCTTTTCTAAGAGACAAAAGAGATAATGTTGTAGGAAATGTTAAAGAAATTGAGCAAGAGGTAAAGAGTTTGGAATAATTGAAGAAGAAAGTAGACCCAGAAATGAAGGTTGAGACAGTGCATATCTGTGCTTTGGGGGAGGGGGAGACAAGTAAACACTCACATTGAGGGACAACACAAGGTCACCTCACTCCTATATTTCTTACATCTGCCTAAGTATCCTGATCTGTATCTTCTTGACTGTGCATCTTTACTGCATGAGGTGGAGTCAGGAGATGAGTAGAGGTAGGAATGTAAGTCCAATAGCATTTCCTGGTCACTGTCACTCAGTCATTTTTATCTTTGCTTCATTGCCATCTTATGTGATTTTTCACTCTTCCAATAATTTTTCCTCTAAATTTTCATCTTGTTTGTTTGTGAAGACTCTTAAGCCCTACTCACCAAACTCCTTCGCAATCTTATTACTTTACCTTTAGGACGGAATTTGTAACACATCATTTCCAACACAATTTATCTGAGTTTCAAATCCATGTACATAGAAAAACTTAAAAGGGCAATATTTGAAAAAATAATAAATCATTGAAATTTCTTTGTTATAGTACAAAGAATGAGATAAAATGAGATAAAAAACATTTATCTCATGTTAACACTCAATTATTCACTTACCACCATACATTTTTTCACATTATTTTGAATTGTGAGTTTTACTTCAAGCTTATTTGCCTCATCTATCAGAGAAACATTAATATCTATTGAAAGTAGATTGATCCTGTATAGGTAGAAAAGACAGAAACACAAAATCACATGAATGTAAAAATCTCAGGTTGTTTTTGTATAGAAAGGCAAAGAAAGCACCTGGGTCAACTGTTGGGAAATGCTTGTAAAGTTCAACACCTTACTCAGGAAGGACCTTTTGCTCGTGATTTCTCTCAAAGTAGTCCATGTTTCTAGCCAACACACACAGCCAACAGGGAGAAGCAAATGTAGTTCAGTGGGAAGCTGGGTTGGCAATGTTAACTTCTCTTTTTCTGTCCTCATTCCATGATGGAAGTTTGTGATCACAATCTACTTTGGGGTACTCAAGTTTCTGTTTTCCATCTACAATTATCGAAAAATTCTCCAGAACTCTCTTTCTTCTAAAAGAAGAATTGACCATATAATGAACCTGTCTTTACAGTAACAACTGATTCATTTCAATTTTTTTTTTTATTCAGTTTACTGGTTTTTAGGTCTAAAGTAGGGGACATCAAAAATTGTAATTGATGAAAGTTAGATTTCCAACTCCAATCATCTTGATTTTGTTTTCTGTGTTGCTCAATCCTCCGATTCATTACAGAAATCTTCTTCTATGGCAGATAAAACTCCCTCCATTGTATCCATTCTTCAATTGAGAGACATCTGGGTTGTTTTCAGTTTCTGGCTATTACGAACAAAACTGCTATAAACACAGTTGGGAAAATGTTTTTGGTGTATGGTTCAGCATCTTTCGGATGCCCAGGAGTGGTATAGATGGATCTTGAGGTAGCACTATTCCTAATTTTCTGAGAAAGCTCCAGATTGATTTCCAAAGAGGTTGTACAAGTTTACATTCCCACCAGCAACAGAGGAGGGTTCCCCTTTCTCCACAACCTCTCCAGCATGTGTCATCCCTTGAGTTTTTTTTATCTTACCCATTCTGATGGGTGTAAAGTGAAATCTCAGGGTTGTTTTGATTTGCATCTCCCTGATGGCTAAGGACGTTGAACATTTCTTTAAGTGTTTCTCTGCCATTCTATATTCCTCTATAGAGAATTTTCTGTTTAGTGCTGTACCCCATTTTTTAATTGGATTACTTGGTTTTTTAGTGTTTATTTTTTGAGTTCTCTATATATTCTGGATATTAACCCTCTGTCTTATGTAGGGTTGTGAAGATCTTTTTTCTAGTCTGTAGGCTATTGTTTGGTTTTGTTGACAATGCCCTATCCTTTACAGAAAATTTTCAGTTTCCTGAGGTCCCATTTATTGAATACTACTCAGCAATTGAAAACAACAAAATCTTGAAAGTTACAGGAAATGGATGGAACTAGAAAAGATCGTCCTGAGGTAACCCAGAAGCAGAAAGACATGTATGACATATACTTACTTATAAGTGGATATTAGCCATATAATATAGAATAAACATACTAAAATCTATTATCCTAAAGAAGCTAAACAACAAGGAGGACCCAGGGGAAACCTCATACAGAAGGACAAACAGGATACACATCATAAGTAGGAAAAGGACAGGACCCTTCCACAGAGGGGCTTCTGAAAGACTTAGCTATTAGGGCATCAAGGGAGATACTGAGATTCATAGCCAAACTTTGGGCAGAGTACAGTGAACCTTATGGAAAAGGAGAAAAGAGGGAGATAGAAAGACCTGGAGAGGACAGGAGCTCCACAAGGAGACAAACAAGGCCAAAAATTCAGGGCCCAGGGGGTCCTGCAGAGACTGATACTCCAACCAAGGACTATGCATGGAAAAGACCTAGAACTCCTGCTCAGATGCAGCCCACATGCTGCTCCATTTCCAAGTGGGTAGCCTAGTAAGGGGGGCTGGGGCTGTCTCTGACATGAACTCAGTGGATGGCTCTTTAATCACTTCCCCCTGGGGGATGCAGCCTTGCCAGGCCACAGAGGAAAATGATGCAGCCAGCACTGATGAGACCTGAGAGGCTAGGGTCAGATAGAAGGGGAGGAGGACCTCCCCTAGAAGGAGACTAGGGAAGGGGCATAGGGGGAGGTGAAGGAGGGTTGGTGGGACTGGGAGAAGATGAGAGGTCTAGGCTGTGATACAAAGTGAATAAATTGTAATAAATAATAATAAATAAATTTTTAAAAACTTCCTTGAATGCTCCATGGATTCATTACCATCTGGTTGATTTTCCTTTCCCACATGCTAGTGGACCCTGGTTTCTCCCCTGTAACTCAATGCTTCCTTTTGGGCAAAAGTCATCAAGCCTTTTCTATAACATTTTCTCCTTGTAGGAACTGGAATCTGATATTTCATTCCCACTTTAGATATGGACATAGAAAATAGGTTTATCACACAAAGAACCTTGTATAAAGGAACAAGTCTAGAAGAGTAGGGTATATTAACAAGTTTCTGCATTTTTCTTTTGTTTAAACAAATCTTCTCCAGGTATTGTCAACAGAGCCCTAAATATTTAGAGTTGATGAGACATGGGTTTTTATGGTACAATTTATATACTTTTTTGTGGATAATTTATTAGATTTCTTTTTTGTTATTTGAGACAAGATGTTTGCCCTCTCCCCAGGGGAGTCTTCAACATGCAGTCCTTTGATTCCACACACCACATTGAGAATTAGAGATGAATTATATCCTATGCAGAGCTTACTCCCAAAATATAGGCCAAGGCTACCTCTCCTCTCATACTTGCGGTGTTGATGATAGTGAAATAATCAAGGCAGAAAAATCAGTTTGAACACAACCTTTTACTTGTTAAGCAGTCATTTGGTCTCAAGACAAAGGCTTGAGAAACTACATCTTGCCTCAGAGTTTAGAAAAGTGAAACACAAACCTAAAAACAGTGAGATCCAATATGTATCCCCATCAAAGTGAGAACATATTTCTAGGAAGTCGATGAGGAAAAAGGAGAGCCTTACCAATTGTCCTCACCATAGGCCGTCTCCAGAAGTAAGCACACAGTCAGGAGATGTATAACAGCTCGGGGCTGATAGAGAATTTGAAAAGAAGTCATCCTATAAGATTTGACACTTGTGAGTCTTGAGGATCTGAAACCCAGATCTGCCTTTTATTGGAATCAGGAAGACAGGAAAACAGGTGGGCAGACAGGTGTACTCACCTAAAATCATAATATTTCGGGATCTTGTTTGTTCTTCTGTAACAAAGTCAATTGGCATTCAGCTGGAATGTCAAAACGGATTATAGTGAATAAATAAAGAGATTTTCTTTTTTTGTCAGTATGAGATTAGAATGTTCTTGGGTTATTAGTATTGTGTCAGTTCCAATTTTTCTGAATAGGATCTGTTTTTTGTTTGTTTTGTTTTTGTTTTTTTCAGGGGAGGCATTTGCTTCCTAACCTGCTCAGAAATTAGTGTTTCCTATTCCATGATACTCTTTGAGATAGACTGCTGACATTACAGGATCTGGAGATGTTCCATGGTTCAGATGGCATCTGCTTCCTTTGCCTTTTATTTTTATCAGTGTTGCCTATGGATCGGGTGGGGCTACTGTCAAACACCAGAAACCATGATTCACTAAGTTTACTTTTTTATACACACATTAAATGAGGCACCTTACTTCCACACCCCTTACACTTTTTTGTTATATGTAAGGGTTTTTTTTGACTGTTCATTCTCTATTGTTTAAGTTGGCTGTTGTCAACTTTGTTTAATTTTGCAAAAAAAAAAAAAATTATATGTGTATTTCATTGACAGACTGTAATTTTTTAAGTTTCTATTGCATGAAGTTGAGGATTTCCTGGACCAACAAGTCATTCTTCAATAGCAGAGTCCTGAGAGAGTTCAGAAGATATAAAGAATAGAGGATAGAAAAAAATAAGAATGTTTGGAATCAGAACGTCTTGAAAAATATATGTCTTATGCCAAGCAATCTTATGAAGTACAGGTCTTAAATACTCTGCTGGAGAGACATCGGATGAAGTCAGCAGAAATGACCATATAAAGAGAGGAATTTAACAAGAAGCTTCACAGGCTAGTTTTTCCAGGGGTTCTCTCTTCATACCTCCAGACTCACGCCTGAGAAATAGGAGTGTGAAATTCAGCAGGATGCACGAGAATCACTAGGCAAGGAGATTCATCTAACTGAGGCTGTTTCCTGGGGGAAAGGCTTGCCTTTGGTACAGGCCAGAGTTCTAGAAAATGAGTAATATGAACTTTTACTCTGACCCAGTGAGATGGCAAGCCACTGTTTAAGTGTGCATGCCAGGACAAGGCTTCGTGAGAATGAAGGCCAAGCCCCAGCTGCAACGCCCTCTAACTCTGTGACAATTGAACTAATCTCTTGCTCCCACTTGGTCCAACTGTAAGATTAAAAGTTCCTCCCTTTGTCCATGTCTGGATATTATTAGATAAACAAATACTTCTTGAAGGCCACTTTCTTTGCTTTTTAAACTTGAGAGTGCCTGTCTACCTAAGACATCAATTGTATATATTGGAGTCACTTTTTATGTATCTACTTACCACAAAACACTCTTTATAGTCTGTTTTAAGTTTAATTTTCAAAGTGATCTCCTCATTTTCTTTTGCTGACATTAGAAGTTCTAAATCAAATATACTGGGTTTCAGAACCTTTCTGGGAAAAGGAAAACAGGGCACAGAAAGCAGAAACATTCATACGGGAGAAAACACTATTCTGTAATGAGGCAAGGGGTTAGAACAAAGAAAGGAAGGGTATAGTTTGAATCAACTGCTAAGCATTAGAATCTCCAGAAATCTTTGTGTGTCGGCTTTGAAAGTTTCTTTTGTTCAATTAAGAAACAAACATATTGTCTGAAATGGAGCATCCTTTTTACCAGTATAAATAACACATTTTATTTTATTTTTTGTTCAGTTTTATTTTTTTATATTAATCACATTATTTTACTTTATATCCCAGCCGTAGCCCCATCCCTCATTTCCACCCAAGCCCACCCTCCTTCCCTCATCTCCTTCCTGCACCTTTCCAAGTCCACTGCTAGGGGAGGTCCTCCTCACCTTCCATCTGACCCTAGCTTATTAGGTATCTTCAGGGCTGGCTGCCATGCCCTCCTCTGTGGCCTAGCAAGACTGTTCCTCCCTCAGGGTGGGAGGGGGGAGGTAAAGGAGCCAGTGGGGAAAAGCCTAGAACTCATTGGCACAGGAGACAACTTCCTGAACAGAACACCAACAGCACAGGCTCTAAAATCAACATTCAATAAATGGGACCTCATGAAACTGAAAAGCTTCTGTAAAGCAAAAGACATTGTCATCAGAACAAAATGACAGCCTAAAGACTGGGAAAGGATCTTCACCAACCCTGTCTCTGACAGAGAGCTGATATCCAGAATATAAAAAGAACTAAAGAAATTAAAAAGCAATAAATCAAGCAAGTCAATTAAAAAATGGGGTATGGAGCTAAACAGAGAATTCTCTGTAGAGGAATATAGAGTGGCAGAGAAACACCTAAAGAGATGCTCAATATCCTTAGCCTTCATGGAGATGCAAATCAAAATGACCCTTACACCCATCAGAATGGCAAAGGTTAAACACTCAAGTGACAACACATGCTATAGAGGTTGTGGAGAAAGGGGAACCCTCCTCCACTGCTGGTGGGAATGTAAACTTGTACAACCACTTTGGAAATCAATCTGGCGCTTTCTCAGACAACAAGGAATAGTGCTTCCTCAAGATCCAGCTATACCACTCCTAGGCATATATCCAAAAGATGCTCAAGTACACAACAAGGACATTTGCTCAACCATGTTTGTAGCAGTTTTATTCGTAATAGTCAGAACCTGGAAATAACACATTTTAAACTGGAAAGTCTATCTACTGTTCACCCTAGAGTTGTGGTTCTCAATTTGTGGGTTGCAGCCCCCTTGGGAAGGTCAGATCCACAGGGGTTATTCAAGATCATCAGAGAACATGTATATTTACATTATGATTCACAACAGTAGCAAAATTACTATCTGTCTTATAATTGTAATATGATTAGGAGTAGTTATCCCCAAACCACTACCAATAATATAGCTGAGAGAACTAGGCAAGTTCTGAGCTCTTTGGATGATGGGGAAGTATAACCATAGTCCCTGACAGCGTGGTGAAGTTCGTGTTTGTTACGCTCTTCTGTACTTCAGGAGTAAGAGTAAGTTATTCAGATGCTCAAAGTCTCTAGAATGAGATGTTGCTTTCTTTGGTTAGAATTACATAGTTACATTCTGGAATCAGACCTTTCAGCATTAAAAATGTTCAGTAACTTTCCACAGCTTGGTAAAAGGCATCTTGGAGGATAATGACAAGGACTCCGTCCACTGGAACAGAACTCCAACTGTGTCGCAGAGACATCCTGGCACAGGAGTTTTTTTTTTTTTTTTTTTTTATACTGACATAAATATAGACAAATGTTGATTAAATATCTTCACTTTAGTGGCAATAGGATTGGTTTTGGAAACTCCTCTGGCCTGTGCACCAAACGGCAAGCATTTGATCACTGTTACAGTTTTCTCAGCTGCTACCCTCACTGTGCTGATGAAAATGGAGAAACAGAATGCTGCACATGCTGCAGGAGAGTCTGTTCTTACTCATTACCCCTGGGCTAAGCTACAAACAGAGACCAGGAAAACATACTTACTTTTAGTGTCCCATAGCAGACAGAGTGTTAAGCCCTATGGGGTTTTCCTTTTTTTTTTTTTTTTCCTTTTTTGAACTCTATTTCAGTGTAATAATTCTTTCATTGTGAATATATAAAATAACAGGTTTAACAATTACGTTTTAGATCAATGAATATCAGTGTATGCTGCTCTTATGCCCTCCCTGCTACCCTTTCTCCTCATCCTTCTCCCTTTCTAGTGGGTCATTCTTCTCCCCACAAATAAGGCCCCTTCTGTTTTATTCTGCTTTCATAGTACACACACACACACACACACACACACACGCACACACACAGCGATACACACACTAAATAATTCTGTTCCAGTTCTATAAATGACATGTAATAATGTCTTCAAAATATAATTTATGACAAAAGTTGATGACAATGTCATTCTCTTGCCAATATTATTGTAGAGAAACCCTCTCTGGCAGGTAGCTCCTAAGAAAAAAATATGAACCAAACTTATGCTGCTTTCAGCCAAGAGCAACCCAGCAGGTTTAAGAGACTAATTATATATCACAAACACGTAAAAACCCTACTTACTAAATGTACTCAAGAGGCTTCCAAGAGAGGTGAACACTGACACAAAAGGAAGGGATGGAGGACTAAGGTGAAGCTTGTCTCAGGCTAGAAAAAGGTGACACTGAGTCTAACATGAACACAAAGACCCAGATAAAGAGTGGCCGCATAGGGGGGTCACAGAAGGCAGCACACATGGGCATATGGCAGTCCATGGCAGAGTTCTAAACATTCTCTGCGAAGTCCCTCACTGCAATTTGTAGTCATATTTTGCAGTCAGTTTCTAATTTCATGCCATTTTACAAATGGTCCAACTGAAACACAAATTCCCAGCACAACTTATAAGAGAGTAACCAATGGAGCCAAATTTGGGGTCAGGATTTTTGCAATCTGAAAGTTTTGATTTATAGTATTAAGCAGCCTCTTTCAGAGGCAGAACACAAACTGACAACTATAAAATATAGAGGATGTTGAAAGAGGTGCCAACAAGGAAGGAGCCTTGAGGTTTTCCATTAACTCAGAGTAAATACACATTGTGAGTTGTGTCAGATTTTAAACTCAGAAAGTCTGATTCTAGAGCTGGAGTGTTGACTCACTACATTGCCTACCCATGAGAATAAGCTCCAACGTTGGTAACTGGGAAACCTGGTCTCCAAAATCAACTAGTCTCAGACCAGAGTCCATATCCGCATAGTATTTGCCTATCCTCCTCTTGATGAAGAAATATACATACATACATACATACATACATACATACATACATACATACATACATAATTCTATTGTATTTATTTATTTTCTCCCTTCCTCTCTTCCTTCCCCTTCTTTGTGTGTGCATTTGTGTGTACATGTGACATAATGTATGTGTGATGATTAGAAGACCACTTGTGGGAGGGAGTCTGCTCTCTTCTTTCATCATGTGTGTCCTAGGAATTGAACTCAGGTCCTCAGCTATGGTATCAAGACCCTTACCCACTGAGATGTCTCACCAGCCTTTCCACTATTATATAATTTAAGGAAAGGTAATTGGGTTTGCTGATGACTGCTTCTGACCCCAGGATTTGGAAGGTGGAGGGAGAAAAATAAGAAGTTCAAAGTCATCCTTAGGTATATAATGAGTTAAGGACAAGTTAGGATTGTCTCAGAAATGGCTAAATAGAGGGAGTGTGGGGTTGGGGAGGGAATGAGGGAGCGGGATACAGCTGGGACACAGAGTTAACAAAATGCAACTAAAAAGAAAAATAAAATTTAAAAAAAACATATAATGTTTAAAACAAGAAACACACAAGTTTTAATAACTTGTTCATATCATTCAGCCAAAGAATGACAAAACTTCTATTCTGTGAATAAGGAGTTGGTACTTACAGTCATGACTCTATTTCTTTTTACCTACTGAGTGAGAAGGTGAATGTTATAATATTCAACTCACACAAAGGATGCAGTGGGATTATGGAGAATGAGAGTTTTCTTTTGAAGTTTTGCAGTGTGAATCAGAACTGGTCTGAGAGAAACATGAATACGATTCTGTGTGTGGGGTGTGTGTGTGCATGCATGTATGTGAGATTGTGTGTGGGGGCTCATGTGCAGACGACAGTATGCTAATGCCTTCATGGATTAATATTAAAATCAGAGACTTAAAATCAGAAATTCATTTGTAGCTTCCATAAAATTTCTTAAAAGACACCCCAGCTTTTAGAAACAGTATTTGTCCTGTTTCTCAGGTTATTCTGGGCAGCAGAAACTTAGAAAAAGGAGAACAAGAGAATGAAGGCTAGAAGAGGATGTTTTATTTACTCTTCTTTTGTCCGGGCCAAAAGTACTCAGGAAAGTTAGCTTAAGGAAGTAAAGGCTTATTTTGGCTCACAGTTTGAGGACACAGTAGGAAGGCATGGTGCCAGGAGGGTCAGGCAACTTCCCCCTTCTCCTCTTACGTTATTAGGATTGCTCCAGCTCCAATTTTTCTGAATAAGATCTGTTTTGTTTTTTCCTTTTGTCTTGCTTTTTTTGGCATTTGCTTCCTAACATGCCTTCACTCTGGAGATGTTTAAAATTTGATCACTTCCTGTTCTCTGCTAGATTCTAGAAAATTTTGCCCCATTATAACTCAGAGAACCCCCAATTCAAAATTTTTTCTGCATTTGAGTAATGACTCCGTATATTATTGTTACTCAACTCTTCTGATTTGTGTCCTGTATTAAATGGTAGTCCTTCCTGTCATACAAATTAAATTTCTTAAAATTTCAAGGCATATAATTATGAAGAAGTCACATGTGAATAAGGGCTGCAGATATATTTGATATAATTTTAACCATATCATCAGAGAACAAGAACTTGGACAGCTTTGCTTCTTGTGGGTTTGTTCTTCCAAAGAAAGAAAATGTTTTCACCTTAGATGTTAGGGAGTATATTTCAAGAGCTTCTAGCAAAGGTCTTGTCATTCTAGTTCTCTGAGTCTATAACTTCAGTTACTCCTTGGTCTGTTCTGTCCATGAATGGGGAGTTCAGGTATGGAGAGAGATGCAGACTCCATTTTCAAAGTTAATGTGTAATCACCTCCTGCTGTAAGAATATGTAAGCTGTAGAATTTCCAGAAGAGTTACAGTGACTAGGTGATCTATATATTTGAAAACCTACCATTGAAATTTGGGAATCTTTGTTATCCCATAATAGAGAGCACGGTGATATCCAAGAGTAGATGGTTGGGATAGCCCAGAAATCAGTGTTTCTTATTCCATGATACTCTTAGAGATAGACTGCTGAAGTTACAGGATCTGGAGATGTTCTATGGTTCAGATGGCATCTGCTTCCTTTGCCTTTTATTTATTTATTTATCTATTTATTTATTTATTTATTTATTATTAATTACACTTTATTCACTTTGTATACACCTATAAGCCCCTACCTCCTCCCCTCCTGATTCCACCCTCCCTTCTTCACGAATGCCCCTCCCCAAGTCCACTCTTAGGGGAGGTCCTCCTCTCCTTATTTCTGATCTTAGTCTATCAGATCTCATCAGGAGTGGCTGCATTGCCATCTTCTGTGGCCTGGTAAGGCTACTCCCCCCTCAGGGAGAGGTGATCAAAGAACAGGCCAATCAGATTATGTCAGAGGCAGTCCCTCTTCCCATTACTATGTAACCCACTTGGACACTAAACTGCCATGGGCTATGTCTGTGCAGGGGTTCTAGGTTATCTCCATACACAGTACTTGGTTGGAGTATGAGTCTCTGGGAAGACCCCTGTGTTCAAATTTCTGGTTCTGTTGCTCTCCTTGTGGAGTTCCTATCCTCTCCAGATCTTACTATTTCCCACTTCTTACATAAGATTCCATGCACACTGCCCAAAAGTTGGCCATAAGTCTCAGCACCTGCTTTGATAGTCTGCAGGGCAGAGCCTTTCAGAGGCCCTCCGTGGCGGGTTTCTAGCTTTATTCCTGTTTTCTTCTTCTTCTGATGTCCTTCTTCTTTGCCTTTTGGGATGGGGATTGAGCATTTTAGTCAGGGTCCTCTCTCTTGATTAGTTTCTTTAGATGTACAGATTTTAGTAGGTTTATCCTATATTATATGTTTATATGAGTGAGTATATGCCATGCATCTGGGATAGCTCACTCAGGATGATCCTTTCCAGATCCCACCATTTACCTGTAAATTTCATGATTGCCTTCTTTTTAATTGCTGAGTAGTATTGCATTGTATAGATGTACCACAATTTCTGTATCCATTCTTCAGTTGAGGGGCATCTGGGTTGTTTCCAGCTCTGGCTATTACAAATAAAGCTGCTACAAACATGGTTGAGCAAATGTCCTTATTGTGTAATTGAGCCTTTTTTGGATATATGCCTAGGAATGGTATAGCTGGATCTTGAGGAAGCGCTATTCCTTGTTGTCTGAGAAAGCACCAGAACAAAAAAAAATTGAGCAAAGGGGTCTTTCCTGAGACTCATACTCCAACCAAGGACCATGCATGAGATAACCTAGAACCCCTGCACAGGATGTAGCCCATGGCAGTTCAGTGCCCACGTGGGTTCCATAGTAATGGGAACAAAGCCTGCTTCTGACATGAACCTATTGGCTTGCTCTTTGATCACCTCCCCCCTGAGGGGAGAGCAGCCTTACCCGGCCACAGAGGAAGACAATGCAGCCACTCCTGTAGAGACCTAACAGACTAAGATCAGAAGGAAGAAAAAGAAACCCTCCCCTACCATTGGACTTGGGGAGGAAAGTGTGTGGAGAAGGGGGAGGAAGGGAGAGATTGGGAGGGGAGGAGGGAGGGAACTAGAGAGGGGATACAAAGTAAATAAAGTATAATTAAAAATAAAAAAAGCAAAAAAAATACGTATAAAAAACTGAGCAGAAAAAATAGAGTGAAGGTAAGTGTAAAATTAAAAAAAAAAGTACATTTTCAGCATCCAGCCACTTAATTATATAAGATTTACTCATTTAACATTTGACACATTCTCTTTTATCTTCCATAGAGATGTATTTTTATTAAATTCTGTATTAACCAAATATTATCCTTTCTTTTCCTTTTTTATTTTATGAGAACCATAATTTATTTAAGTATGTCTTAATCGACATATACTATGAATTTTTTTTCTGACATTACTCTTTATGTAGTCCTGTGTGTCCTAGAACTCGATATGTAGGTTAGTTTGGTCTGGAACTTGCAGAAATCTGTCTGCTTCCACCAAGTGAGTTCAAGGATTAAAGGCATCATCACACTAAAATGGTTCATTTAATTTTTTTAATTTATTTAATTCCTTTACAGACTGACCCCAGCCACTTCCCTCCTCTCCTCCTTGTCCTACCCTCATGCCTCCTCTCCCATTCCTTCCTCTCCTATGCAAAGAAGGGGAGGCCCCCCAAGGGGTACCAACTTATCCTGGTACCTCAAGTTGCAGCAGGACTAAGAGCATCCTCTCCCACTGAGGCCAGACAAGGCAGCCCAGCTAGGGAAGGGGATCCAGAGGCAGACAACAGAGTCAGAGAGAGCCACTACTTCCACTGTTAAGGAACCCATCTATATGTTGACCAAGCTGCACGTCTGCTACATATGTGTGTATGTGTGTGTGTGTGGGGGGGGTCTAGGTCCAGCCCAAGCATGTTCTTCGGCAGGTGGTTCAGTCTTTTCTAAAGTTTACCACAAATTTACTTAACTGGAAAACTCTTCCCACAAACAGTTATATACAATGGTATGTTGCCTGTACAATAAATGCCCAGGTGTCTAATCACCATATCAAAGAGAAATATTTGTGTACAGTTTGTACATTGGGTTTTCCCAACAGTCTCCATAGTTTTACATTTGAATACCAATAGATGTTTGAAGGGTCTTATTTCCCCACAGACCATTTACCATATATTGTGTCTTGAAGCATTGTGTTCAGTCATACAAGTGAAAAGTATTTCAGAACACTTTTAATAATTTTTATTAAGAGAAAAACTATATATTAAGAGAGTTCTTATTTATCTTCTTGACATGTAAGGAACATTTCAATGTTTTTAAGTTGACTAATATTGAAAAGATTAGTCTTATTGGTACAAAAAAATATTATTTTTATCTCTGTACCCTTACAAACAACTGTCAAATTTAAGAGTTGTAAATATTTGTATGACAATTTTTAATAAATTAGGTAAAAATATCCCATGGAAAAAAATCATGTCAGTTGAAGTAAATGACTCAAGTATAAGTTTTCTTAATGTTTTTTAAAAGATATTCTACATTTGTATTGATTTAAAGTAGATCTGATAGTTTATCTCTTTTAATTTCAAAGATGTATTTTTGTTTTTTTGATTTCCAATTCTATCTATTTTCATCAACTATAATTCTTTTTGCAGATTGTGGTAAAATTTTTCTCCACTTGTCTGTTTATCTCTGGTTTCCATGATGGTACATGTTGTGATTCAGTAGGTGCAGAGGCACTGGGACAATTTCTAGAGGCCATGCCACCGCATGTCTGGCAAACGGCAGGGTCAGTCTCCCATGATCAGGCCCTCAAGGCCAGCTCACCCACATCCACACCATCAGGGCCATCTCTACTGTGCTGCTCAGGCCCCGTGTCACACCTCTCTCCCCAGTGTTCTACTTACCGACGGACTGGGTCAGCTCTCCAGCTCTCATACCCTCGGGCCAGCACTTTCATGCTGCCCAGAAGTGTGGTGGGGTCAGCTCTTCTGGCCTGTTACAGGTTGTGAGGAGCAGAGTGATGATGAGCGGAGAGGGGGCATTTCTACCCCACCCACAACTCCTTATGGCTGGACAGAGGCGGGTACTGCGGTTCTCATGCCATCGGCTGCTCACTGACACTATGCCACTGGGCTAGAACAGATTCAAATCACTGGGATTTTGTTACAGAAGCATAGAGGGGAATTTATATATAGGATCAGATCATCAACACCTTACTAATGGCAAAATCAGTAAAGAAGAACCATTAAAGTAACTATTAATCTTCAGAGACCCTCCTGAGCCCCTCCCCATTTCATGACAAAATGTTGGTGTGCCTAGTCTTCTATGGGTATGTGCAGTAGTCAGAGCTGCTAAGAATTCAGGAATATGACGGGATGGCATGTCTAGAAGACAGTATCACAACACTTTACCCCATTCCTCTGGCTCTTACATTCTTCCTGTTCTCTATTCTATGATATTCTCTGAACTTTGGGCAGGGTGATCTCGTGACTTTGAGTATCTTCAGTTACTGTTGCCCACTGCAAAAAGAAGCTTCGCTGATCAATAGTGGTTGATGGAGATTGTTTGGCAAAAGAAATAGAAACTGAGGTATATAAAAAGACAATGATAGACCTCAAACACTTCTTTTTCCAGACATCCGTAGTGCTAGCTATGCAGAAAATCCGTATTTATGACTTTATACTGTTTTGGTTATCCCTTATAAGTAGAAACATATAGAATTTATAATTCTGACTTATATTATTGATTCTAGTGCCTTCCAGATTTGCAGGTAAATGGTGGGATCTGGAAAAGATCATCCTGAGTGATCTATCCCAGAAACAGAAAAACACACACGGTATATACTCACTCATATAGACATATAATATAGGATAAACTTACTAAAATCTGTACATCTAAAGAAACTAATCAAGGGGAGGACCCTGACTACAATGCTCAATCCCCACTCCAAAAGGCAAAGAGGATGGACTCCAAAAGAAGAAGAAAACAGGAAACAAGTTAGGAGCCTCCTACAGAGGGCCTCTGAAAGGCTCTGCCCTGCAGACTATCAAAGCAGATGTTGAGACTTATGGCCAAACTTTGGGCAGAATGCAGGGAATCTTACGAAAGAAGTGGGAAATAATAGTAAGAGCTGGAGAGGACAGAAGGTCCACAAGGAGAGGAACAGAACAAAATTTTGAGCACAGGGGTCTTTCCTGAGACTCATACTCCAACCAAGTACCATGCATGGAGATAACCTAGAACCCCTGCACAGATGTAGCCCATGACAGTTCAGTGTCCAAGTGGGTTCCATAGTAATGGGAACAGGGCCTGCTTCTGACATGAACTGATTGGCCTGCTCTTTGATCACCTCCCTCTGAGGGGGAAGCAGCCTTACCAGGCCGCAGAGGAAGAAAATGCAACCACTCCTGATGAGATCTGATAGACTAAGATCAGAAGGAAGGACAGGAAGACCTCCCCTATCAGTGGACTTGGGTAGGGGCATCTGTGGAGAAAAAGGAGGGAAGGTGGGATTGGGAGAGGAGGAGGGAGGGGTTTATGGGGGGATACAAAGTGAATAAAGTGTAATTAATAAAAATTAAGATAAAAAAGCAAAAAATTTTATTTTGAGATTACAATATAACTACATCATTTCCCTCTTCCCTTTCATCCCTCTAAACCTTCCACTATAAACTTGCTTGCTTGCTTTCAAATATATTGCCTTTTTTCATTGTTATTATATGTATATATGTATACAATATATTCCTAAATACAACATGATTAGTCTGTATATTATTTGTCCATATCTCTTAAGGAGTGACAGTTTTGTATTGGATAATTTGTTATTTCTTGAGGAAGATATTTTTCCCACTCTCAGCATTCTTTATTTGCCTATAGTGGTTTATGCATACATCAACCCCTGCAGCTAAGGCTCAGCAAATATTGATACATTTCAAGAGCCACAGGGTCATGAAGGTCAATTTGAGACTGTCTGCTCAGCATGCCAGAAGCTAAATTCATATGATTTTTTTTTAAAGAAAAAATAGTTATCCTTTATTGAATTTTTATGAAACAAATTCCTGTGCTGAGTTCCTTATAAGGATTATCTTTAAATGACCACATCCGTTGGAGCAAGCACTATGATTGCACTTTTATTTATTTATTTTTATAAATTCCTAAAATGTTTATTTTTATTCTTATTTTTTATATTATTTACAGTTTATTCACTTTGTATCCTAGCTGTAACCCCCTCCCCTATTCCTTCCAAATTCCACCTCCCTCCCTCATCTCCTCCTATGCCCCTATGATTTTAACAACATGATTGCCTAAATATGAGCAGAACAAAAAGAATAATAGCAGGCATGCAAAAATAGACAGGGGAAAGTCCATGAGATCTTCTATATTTATACATGCTGTTCATCAGTATGACAATTTCTTCTTTTAAGCAGGAGGGTATTTCAATGCGATGGTAACATGAAAGTTGTAGCACTTGGGTATCCTGATATGCTTCAGGATACAATACTAGTTCATAGGTTATTTAATAATTTTTTTGTTAGTAGAATCTCTATCATAGGAAGCAACAGACAGACACTGTAGATATCTCTCTAGAACATGTACATTGTAGCATGCAAGAACCATCTAACACAGAATATTTTATGCATTTAATAGATGGGGCATTTCATTTTGTAAAACTTAATTTTAACAAAATCATAGAAGAGCTAAGTAAACCCTATGTTTTAGAAGCAGTGTTTGTGGTTTTCAAGAATGTTTTATTTAACTATGCTTATTTTGTAGATAGAAAATAATTAGGACCAGACTAGAAATACCAAGTATGCTGCAAACAGTCTAAATATATAATATATAATAAATGTATATGATTATCTTTACTATAATTAAAGGTTATTAATTTTTAATGTAAAAAATAATAGATGTTTACTTTCTCACCTAGACTGTTCCAGATATTAAAAAAAATAGCTACAGAGACAGACATTGAGGACCTTAGATATACCTTTTTTGAGTTTTTATTTTATTATTATCATGTATTCATTTTGTGTCCTGGTTGTGGCCCCTTCCCTCATCTCCTCCTGGTCCCATACTCCCTCCCTCTCCCCAACTATGCCCCTCCACTAGTCAGCTGATAGGGGAGGTCCTCCTCCTATCTGACCCTAGCCTACCAGTTCTCATCAGGACTGTCTGGATTCTCTGTAGCCTTGTAAAACTACCCTTCCAGAGGGAGGTGCTCAAAGAGCAGGCAATAGAGTTTATTCCAGAGAATGTCCCTGCTCCCCTTACTAGGAGCCCCCATGGAGACTGAGCTGCCTCTGTGCTACATCTCAACAGGGTATCTATGTCTTCTCCAAATTACCTTTTAAATGTGGTTTTCTGAGGTTTTTTTTTTTTAAGTAAATACAAAATTGAAACTACAGAGCATGTAAATGATTATAGATACAACAACATGACTGATGGATGTTTGTAGTCTGTGACATAATAAATTTCTTCAGAATGGAAATAACCTACTCCAAGCAAGAAACCCCAAGCTAAAGAGAAGATTGTTCTTGGGCAATGTTTGATGAAGGTGCTGTAAAACAAGATATCAGGATTAAAAAGGACTTCTGCAAAGATATAAATAGCTATAAGAGCTCCTTAAGTAAACAGGAGCTTTAGCTATCATATTTTGCACATGCACTTGGTGTTGGTTCTCCAATAAGATCTCAAATAATCTCTTTGAACAACCTTCTTTCCCTTTCCTGCATTCTGATCCTCATTTAGGAGAACTGGCTTGGAGAGTGTGATTCCATGTTCTTGCCCAGACATACTCAGACTATTCTGATTCTGTCCCTTCCTGTAGCATCCTCTCTAGTCCTTCCGCTCATTCATGCCCAGCACCAGAGAGCTTGCCTGAAGAGAATATGATACTTTTTCATGTTTTGGGATCTTGAAGCCTACTTTACCATCTGCCAGGATTTTCTTCACTTACTTTGAACCCTTGCTCAGGCTTCGTTTCTATTACAAATCAGCAGAGGTCTTCTCTGAGGATGCAACTCAGGGCTCCCTGCTTTCATCTACAGTCAGCCACATTTGCTGTGCCTACACTTCATAAGAAAAAATGTATGCAGTGTTTGAGATAGTTATGGTTTCTTGTTTGTAACTGATTGAGAAGAAGCAACAGGCTGTGGCACAGTGGTACACATTCATGGTGAGGACCGCGATTGTCCACGACTACCGGTTTCAAATCACTCCTATCTCCTGGGATCTGAAGATGAAGCTCCTGGAGGTAAATGGGATGGAAAAAAGCCAAGCTCTATGCAGCTTGGCTCCCAGCCCTGTCTTTCTCTCTTATTTGTCTGAGTACTTAGACCACCACTTTGGTGACCTTTCTCCTATTTGAGAGTGGTTCTTTTCTTCCTTATTTCTGTTTTTTATTTCTTTAAAAGGTTTTGTGCATTTTTATGATTTCTGTGCATGGATAAGTGTGAGTGTTCTTGTGTCATGGCACACTCAGGAAGATCAAAGGATGGTGCCAACTGTTGGCGCTTGCCTTCTACCCAGGTTAGGAAAGTATCTTCATTTGTTCCTCACCACGTACACTGCAGTGAGTGTGCCCAGCTGTTCCTGTGGAAACTTCTCTATCTTCCTCCGGTCTCAGCATAAAAGCAATGAGATTATGAATGTACACAACAATTTCTGGCTTTAGGTGTGTTCTTGAGATTCAAACTCAGGTCCTAACATGCATGGCAAGTACCTTACTCACTGAGGTAACTCCCCAGCCATTTCTTTCTTTTTTTTATGTCAATGGATAATAAAAAAAATTGTAAAATATCAGCCATATATTTTTTTAAAGACCATGTACAAAATTTGAGGTACCTCATTGTCTTAGAGGATGGATTTTGGAGGCAACATGAATTAATACATGGAGAAGCTTATAAGAAGTTTATTTAACAGACTATAATCAGTATTTCAGTTAATTTTGCTCAGGGAAAATTACATTGGTTTTGAAAAACACATAAGAGGCTTCCATTAAATTTTGTGCACAGTAGCATAGACATAATACCTCCTTAAGCTGATAGGTTGCACTGCCACATCATTAGGGCAGATATTTTTTTCTGCAATGAGGTCAAGCACTACTGCAAAGTTTAGAGTTTCTGGAAGAGATAACAAAAAAAGTCATTCCTCAGATGTGATAGGGTCCTCCTATTTTCCTGCTAGGGCCAAATGACTGTTTCCTGGAATTTGATTTCCCCAAATCATTGCTAATCATTCTCCCTTTTAGTCCTTATCACACACTGCCTTCTAGAGATTAAAACGTAGTGACTGTCTTCATGGGCTTTCTTTCCACCCACTACCTTGCCTTTCTATGGTTCCACCTGGAAGTTCTGCCGCCATGTTTAGGTTTCTAATGTTTCCTCTTTGGCAGGTAGTTCCCTCTACTTACCTGGGATTTCAAAGTCCCAAAAGACGGTGATAGGATAATCATTACAGAGGCAGCGGGTTTGTATATAGTTGAAGGGACCTTCAATTGGCTTATAACTTACAAGGTAAGCTTTGACCTGGTGGGGAGAGATGACCTCTGTTAGCCCAGAAAAGAAGAGGGCAATACAAGAGACGAAATAGCTGAGATGGGGACTAAAGGCACAGGCACCTTATATTTATCACTATCATATCATTCATAGACTAGTTTGCCAGACTTTCTATCTTAACACCTTAGACGCATGCCTGAGGGGTCTGAGTGTGAGATTCAGGAGGATGCAAGTGAATCTAGTAGGTGAAGAGATTCATCCAACAGTGGCTGTTTCCTCGGGGAAGGCTTGTCTTTGGTACCAGACAGAGTTCTGGGAAATGACTCATGTGAAATTTTACTCTGTGACCCAGTGAGATGGCAGGCCAGCTGTTTAAGTGCACATGCCAGGACAAGGGTTTGTGAGAATGATGGCCAAACCCCAGATGCAGCTCTTCATTATTCTATGATAATTGAATAAATCTCCCACTTCCACTTGTTCCAACTGTAAGATTCAAAGTTACACCTTCTGCCCATGTCTGGCTGTTATTAGATAAGCAAATGATTTTTCAGTTCTTTCTAAACCTGCAAGTGCCTGTCAACCTTGGACATCAGACAATTATATGTATTGGAGTCTTTGTCTGTGTATTTACTTACCACCAAACATTCCTTATATTCTGTAGCAAGTTGAACTTCCACAGATACTGTCTCATTTTCCCTTACGAAATTTGTATATCTCAATTTAGGGATAAGTGGTTTACGAACAGCTCTGGGAAGAGAAAAACAGTGCACAGAGCATATGAGATGAAGTACTATTCTGGCATGAGACAAGGGGACAGAGTAAAGTAGAGAGTGACATAGATTGAGACACTTTCTTTTTTTGGGGGGGTTACAAAAGCCCTTTTATAAAGCCATTTTTAAACAAAACAAACCAAAAGGTTTACAAAGAAAAAGATACAGAAAAAGAGTAACTTGCTTCATGTCCCCAAAAGAGGAAAAAAAAATAATAAAGGGGACAATGCCAACATGCTCAATAATAAGAGATTCTTTTCCTTATTTTTTTAATACAAAATACAAGCAAAGGATACACATACTTAAAACAAGGTTCAGGAGCAGACAGCAGTCCTGGAAATCCTCCAATCAGAGCAAAGCAGGAGTTTGGTTTTTTGTTTATGCAAATGCATACAGACTGGGATATGTAAATGAAGTATCACACCAGACCACCACACAATTCTACCAATGCATGTTGCATCTATAATTTACGAACATGGTCAACAAAATCATGTTCATTTCAACTCAGTTTCATTTAAATTAAAGAAAAAAAACTTTAAATAAAGTGGTTACATTCAAACTTTAACTTCCTTAGTACCATGCTGATGCCACCATGACTGGTGACACTTTTTTAAATATGGGTTTTTTTAATTTTATGTCCATGAACATGCAGATGACAAGTGGAATTTTGGCCTACAGGTTGGAGAGGGGAACCATGTCAACAAAGCTCAGGCTAAGGGGCCACTCAAGAGTAGATTTTAATAGTCAACACACAGCTTTCTTGCTGCTGTAGGGTCAGTGCCCAGTGCCTATAACAGTTCTCTTTACGTGTAGCACCAGAAGAAATCCAAGCTAGGCACTTCATGGTGTGTAGAAGGAGGTCAAAAACAAGCAGTCTGAGGTTCTTGCCAAAGGGGAGGGAAAGTTGCTTTGGTTGCTCTTGGGGGTGGGATATTGTCATTTTCTTTGGAGGAACCTGCTGAGTTACTTGAAGATAGGAAGTTTGTTTTTTGAGTTTGGGATGTCAGACTGTCAGTAGCCATGTTTCTATTTCAACCTCCTTTTCCCTTTGTCTTAGAAAACAAAATACATAATTCTCATATCAAGTTCATATATTACACTTTTGTTCAAAGCCTAATTCACAGTGGTGCTGATTAGAATAACCACTATGAGGGCAGAATCCTGTATGCCTACCTGTTGCCATGCCACTGAGTAACAAACTGATGACATCTGAGCATGTTCTCTGTGGCTGTAGAGCATCACAGTGATGTAGACACTTTGTATATTGGGTGAGGGGGGTTTTCTAGATTATAGGGGAGGGTAAATAGTTTTGGGGTTTTTTGTTTTTGTTTTTTGTTTTTTTGTTTTTTTTTTTTGGTGGGTTGGGGAGTATAGTACTCAATTATGCCCTGAAAATAACATGTATAAACTGCTAAAGTGTATGGGTGTGGGTATGTGTGAGTGCGTGTTTGTAAATGTCTGGCAATTTAACCTTTGTCTTCTGGAAGTTAGTGAATTTTCTCCTTTTTCCTCTGGAAGAATTTGTTACAAATTTTGTAAATAAGAGCTACCTAGTTCGTTGACCATGAACATGTTGCAGCAAACCTTACCTGCTTCATTCTTGCAAGGCATAAGTCTTGCCAGGTTACACAGCCGCCACAATCTCAGTAATTGTTTGCCTTGATTCATCTTTTAGACTTAATTTGCCAGTCCTAAAAACTTCTAGTCTTCCTCGGTTTTAGTTCATAATCTTTCATTTGAGCAGAAAGGATCAGAGAGCTAGCCTATCTGTCTTAGGCTTTGGGCTGAGAGTCTGGCATCCTGTTCTTCATACTGCATGCATTGTGGCTAGATACATGATCAGACAACAGAGGGTTGGGCATTCTTGCAATACCTTAGCAGTGCTGAAATCTACAGCATGGTACTAAGGAAGTTAAAGTTTGAATGAGACACTTTCTAATCATCAGAATCCCAGGAAATTTTATGTGTTGGCTTTGACTATCTTCTTTTGTTTAATTTAACAACAACAATGTTGTTTAAATTAGAGAATCTTTTTCCCAGTTACAAATAACAAATTTTAAAGTAAAAAGGCTACTGTCTCATGCTATTTCCAAATACCTAACAGTAATGGTTCTCAACCCATGGGTTATGACCCAATTAGGGGTCAAATGACCCTTCCACAGGGGTCACATAAGATCAACAGAAAATATTTGTTTTTACATTAAGATTCACAATAGTAGCAAAATTATACTTCATGAATGAAAATAATGTTATGATTTGGGGTCGCTACAATATGAGGAATTGTATTAGAGATCACAACAGTATGAAGGAAAAGAATCACTGCCCTACAGTTGTTTTATTTACTTACTTATTTTTCATCTCCTTGACCACTGACTGGAACAAGAGAGTCAGTTCATTGTTCGGAGAAAACTTTATATCCACAGAAACATGGAAAGAATCATGGAATGCAGGATTTTATAAATCTTTGAAAACCATCCCTGATGAATGCTGGGTAGGGCCTAGGAATGTGTATATATCTTGGAATATATAAAATCTGCACCACAATTAAGAAAAAGAAACTGAGAGAAAAACCAGTGTACAGAGCATATAGGATGAAGCACTTTTCTGGTATGAGGCAAGGGGACAGAGCAAAGGAGGTAGTTACGCAGATTGAGACACTTCCTAAGCAAAGAGTCAAGTTTTCTCTTTAGTTTGCAAAGGCTGTTTGGGGCCAAAGGGATCATATCTTCTTTATAAAGAGCTTTGTCTAATGTCCTTCGGTGTTATGTGGTATACAAAAGAATTCTTAGACAGAATTATTCATAGCTCCATTTTCCTAGGGCAATCCATGTTAGATTTCCCTTCTTATACCAACAGTTCTAGGACTCACTTCCTAGGAAAGATACATGAAGACCAAGTGTCTTCAAAACTCCCATATTTGAAAGACCTGGAGGGGACAGGAGCTCCACAAGGAGAGCAACAGAACCAAAAGATCTGGGCACAGGGGTCTTTTCTGAGACTGATACACCAATCAAGGACTATTCATGGAGAAAATCTAGAACCCCTGCACAGATGTAGCCCATGGCACCTCAGTCTACAAATGGGTTTCCTAGTAAGGGGAACAGGAGCTGCCTCTGACATGAATTCAGTGGCTGGCTCTTTGATCACCTCTCCTGAGGGAGAAGTAGCCTTACCAGGCCACAGAGGAAGACAATGCAGCCACTCCTGATGAGACCTGATATTGCTAGGGTCAGATGAAAGGGAAGGAGCACTTCCCCTACCAGTGGACATGGAAAGGGGGCATGGGAGGAGATGAGACCTCTTACCTTTTCAAAGCAAACTGAGCAAAAATCTGAGCAGTGGATGAGAGAGAGAGAGAGAGAGAGAGAGAGAGAGAGAGAGAGAGAGAGTAAGACTACTTCTTTAGGAGCAACTCATCAAATACAATCGGGGTTTTATTTCTTAAACAAGCCTATATGTCCAGGAGAAATGTGAAAGGAATGCACGGAGCCTGCTAGAGAATACAGTATAACATGAGATCTATGAGAACCCCCAATGGTAGAGATCTTTACCACCTAAATAGCTAGACAAAAGTATGAAAAGTTTTCCAGGTCTGGAGGGGACTCCTTTCTATGGCTTTCCTGAAGAACAAAAGATGTGTTTTACTCACGTGGTTTCCTGGGCTTTGTTGATCCCCAGCTCTAGGCAGAGGACCAAGAAGAGGGTAGCAGCACTGAGCATGAAAGAGAGACCCTGCATGGTGGAGTATACAGGACACCAAAGCAGTAGTAGCATTGGTGCTCAGCACAGGTTTTATATACACATCAAGGAAGCAGAAACCGGGCAGACAGGTTCATGAATTCAATCACCTAATCACTCTCCTTACTCATGATCTTTCCTTCTTGGGGAAAAGTTTGTTTGTTTTTTTTGATGGGAAAAAATATTATCATTCAATTAAATTGTTACAATATATGTAATGAGTCTTCCTTATTTTCTCTGTGTCAGAGACCTTTAAAGGTTCTTTCTTGGCTGACAGTTGTGTTTTTCTTTTCTCCTTCAATTCTGTGTCCTGTTCCTTGCGTTAAGTCACTGATTGTTCTTGGCGAACAGTGGAGTTTCTGGATGACCAGTCTCAAGCCACAGCCATACAACACATTCATTGACGATTTTGCAGTTAAATAAAAAGGAGATGACCCTAAAAAGTTATCTTAGAGTTCCAAAATGATTAGGCCTAGTTACCCAGAAGCCACTATTAACCATGTGGCTAAAAGAACTAGGGAAGATCTGAGCTCTTTGAATGATATAGAAATATGACTGTAGTACCTGATGGCTTGGTGATGTTTGTGATTGTTGAGCCCCTCTCTACTTCAGGAGTAACAGTAAGTTACCCAGATGCTCAAAGACTCTAGGGTGAGATGTTGCTTTCATTGTACAGAACTCATTTACATAATTGCATTCTCCATCCAGACCTTTCAGCATTAAAATGTCCAGTCATTTTTCCATAGTTGGCATGTAGGAAGATAAAGAACTCCCTCCTGGAACAGAATATAAACTATATCCAAGAGACATCAGGCACATGGATTTTTCCCCAAGAAATGACATTGAGACCCACTCTTCCTTATATATCCCTGTTGTCGTACAGTCGCAAAGCTGTTCTTTACCCTACAATTTATTATTATGGGATTTTTTTTTTTTGTCTGTTGAATGACAAGAGCCCAGGAAGATCCTCTGAGGTATGAATATGAATGTCATCAATCTAAGGATTGCCTATTTATTCTGCTATATATCACCTATGTATTCCTCTATAGTGAGAGCTTGGAAATTAAAGTCTAGCTGTAGGCTCAGAGTAGATGAATTATTAAAATTCCCCTGGCTGAAATATCTGGTCACAGGGGTCTTTTCTGAGACTGATACTTCAACCAAGGACTATTCATGGATATAACCTAGAACCCCGGCTCAGATGTAGCCCATGGCAACTCAGTATACAAATGGGTTCCTTATTAAAGAGAACAGGGACTGTCTCTGACATGAACTCAGTGGCTGGCTCTTTGATCACCTCCCCCTGATGGCAGAGCAGCTTTACCAGGCCACAGAGGAGGACAATGCAGCCAGTTCTGATGAGACCTGATAAGCTAGGGTCAGAGGGAAGGGGAGGAGGACCTTCTCTATCATTGGACTGTGGGAGGGGTTTAGGAGGAAATGAGGGAGGGGCTACAGCTGGGATACAAAGTGAATAAACTGTAATTAATATAAAAAATAAAAATTTAATTGAAAACAAAACAAAACAATTTCCCCTGGCTGATTGTTTATTTTTGTGCTACTCACCCCTTCTCTTATGCTGGACATCAGTTGTTTTTTTCCTGTTGTTTGTAGTTGGAAACACATACATTCCTCTCTTCCTCAAAACTGATATTTTTATTTTCCTTTGCCCTGGTCTGAGTGACCCTCCTTCATAAACATTCTTCTAAGGTTTAATTTTTTTACATCGACTTATTTTCTTATTTGGTTGAGTAATCCATAGTAGAGAACCATCATAGCTTATGTTAGCAAAGGAAGTGAACAACAACAACAACAACAACAAAACCTAGTCCATGTCCATATAAGACATCCAAAAATAGCTGTTTCCTGGATCATAACTCCTTTCAAAGTTACATCACTGTCCTGTCCTTTAGTGTGTATCTGTGTCACTTTTGATAAACTAGAGCTAATCATGACAGAATCACATGAATTCAGAGCATCTATAGGGGGTAAAAATACCATTCTATAAACCAACAAAAACTTGTGCCACTCATAGCCCTTCAAAATATGTAGCAATAATGACAATACTAGCTTTGGATGGATGGATAGTTTTATGAGTCGATTTGACTAAGCATGGTACCTGGTAATAGAGATGTTGTTTTGAAGACATTAAAAAAAATCAATGTATCATTAAAATCAGCCAAATTTCAGTCAGATTGCCTTTTATTATGTAGGTTCACCTTATCTTATTAGTTCAAAGCTTTGTGAAAAAGCCTTGTTCCCTGTGAGAAAAACAAATTGCTTCCAAACCATTCTCGAATTTGAGTTCTATCATTCTCACCATGTCAAATAGGCCTGTAGATCCTGCAGATTTTATATATGTCAGCCCTACAATGCAGAGCCAATTTTCTCATCTCCTGTCTCCCCTTACCCTTTCTTGCATTCTCCTTTTCCCTACCTCTTTTTTCTTCACCTTCCCTTCCCTTCCCTTCCCTTCCCTTCCCTTCCCTTCCCTTCCC
>NW_026596460.1:5605978-5622487 GCF_907164565.1 Psammomys obesus
TCCCTTCCCTTCCCTTCCCTTCCCTTCCCTTCCCTTCCCTTCCCTTCATTTCTCTTCCCTTTCCCTTCTTTTCCCTTCTCTTTCCATTCCTTTCCTTTCCTTTTTCTTCCCATTCCTTTCCTTTCCCTTCTCTTCTCTTCTTCTCTCTGTTTCTGGACTGTCCTTTCCTGTCCTCTCCCCTCCACTACCCTCTCCTCTCCTTTCTTCTTTTATTCCTTTCCCCCTCCCTCTTCCTCTTCTCTCCTCCCCTACCCTCCTCTCCCCTCTTCTAACTTCCCCTTCTTTTCTCTTATCACCTATCCTATTATCTCCCTTCCTATTCCCTCCTGCCCCTCCTTTTCCTGTTCCCATATTCTATTTCTCTGGATAGTTTTAACTGGTATTTTGGAAAAGACACTAAGGAAAAAAATGTTTCAAAACTTGAGTGAAATTAAAATCTAAATCCACAGACAGTTTCATATAGGAATAGAAGATAATAAAGGGCATACATTTCTTAGGTTCACTGCATCAAGTGTCATTATTGCCAGTATTCAGTAGTTTTTATTTCATTTGAATCCTTAAAGATTCCCTGGATTTACCTTAAAATTAGAGACCAGGATAATACAGATGCAAAACATTCAATGTCCCACAGCAGACAGAGAGACAAGCCCATGGACTGAATGTATTTTGAACTTCATTTCACTGTAATAATTCTTTCATTGTGAATATATAAAATAGTTGGTTAACTATGACAATTTAGATCTATGTATATCACTGTATGCTGTTTTTTTGCCCTCTCTCCTACCCTTTCTCTTGCTCCCTTCTCTCCTCCTAGTGCTTCATTTTCCTTGCCACAAATAAGCCCCTTCTTGTTTTTTCTGTTTTCATATCACACATGCACCCAAACACACACACACACTTGTGTGTGCTCCCGCTTGCACACATGCACATATGCACACACATACATGCTAAATGACTTTTTCCACTTCTATAAATGATATGTAATAATGTCTTCAGAATATAATTTATGAAAAATTTAATAATAATATGATTCTCTTGGAATATTGTTGTTGAGATACCCTGTCTGGCAGATAGCTCTGAGGGAAAACCACAAATCAAACTTGTCTTGCTTTAAGGCATGGATAACCCAGTAGGTTTAAGAAACTAATTAGATCTCAAAAATGGATAAAAAACCCTACTAAATGACTCAAGAGGCTTCTAGGAGAGATACACATTGATTGACACAAAACGAAGTGTTGATGGAATAAGATGAAGCTTGTGTCAGGCTAAATTTACAAAGAAAAAGGTGACACTGAATCCAACATGAACACAAAGACCCAGATAAAGAGTGGGTCCCAAAGGGGGTCACAGAAGGCAGCACACATGGGGATATGGCAAGTTCATGGCAGAGTTCTAAACATTCTCTGTGAAGTCCCTCACTGCATCCTTATAGCAATACTATATAGTCAGTTTCTAATTTCATCCCATTTTACAGACGGTCCAACTGAAGCACAAGAAAGGCAAATTCTCAGCACAACTTATAAGACAGTAACCAAGGGAGCAAACTTCTGGATCAGGATTTTTGCCATCTGAAAGTTTTGTTTTATAATATTAAGCAGCCTCTTCCAGAGGCAGAACACAAACTGACAACTATAAAATATGGAGGATGTTGAAAGAGGTGTCAGCAAGGAAGGAGCATCAAGGTTTTCCACTAACTCAGAGTAAATACACATTGTGAGTTGTGTCGGGTTTTAAACTCAGGAAGTCTGATTCTAGAGCTGGAGGCTGGAGTGTTGACTCACTACATTGCCTACTCATGAGAATATGTTCCAATGTTGGTAACTGGGAAACCTGATCTCCAAAATCAACTAGTCTCAGACCAGAGTCCATATCTGCATAGTATTTGCCTATCCTCCTCTTAATGAAGCAATATACGTACATGCATGCATGCATGTATACATGCATAAGTCTATCACATTTTTTAATTTTCTTCCTCTCTCTCTCCCACTTGTCTCTGTGTGTGTTTGTGTGCACATGTGACATAATGTATGTGTGATGATTAGAAGACCACTTGTGGGTTGGAGTCTGTTATCTCCTTTCATCATGTGTGTCCTGGGAATTGAACTCAGGTCCTCAGGTTTGGTATCAAGATCCTTACCCACTGAGATGTCTCACCAGCCTTTGTAGTAATATATAACTTTAAGAAAAGGCAATTGAGTTTGCTGATGACTGCTTATGACCACAGGATCTGAGAAGTAGAGGCAGGAAAGTAAATCATTCAAGGTAGTCCTTAGGTGTATAGTGAGTTAAAGCGAGGCTAGTCTTGTCTCAAAAATGAATGAATAATTACAACAGGAAACTCACACAAGTTTTAATAACTTGTTCATATCATTCAGCCAAAAAAATGACAAAGGTTCTATTGAAACCTGTGTAGAAGTGAATCTAAACTTGGCTCTTACACTCATGATTCTTTTTTCTCTTAACTAGTTAGATGGTAAATGTTTTAAGGCTCAACTCACAGCAAGGATGCAGTGAGATTATAGAGAAGAAGAGTTTCTTTTTGACGTTGTTTTGCAATGTGAATCAGAACATGTCTGAGAGAAACAGGAATGAATATGACTCTCTTTCTGTGTTTTGTGTGTGTGTGTGTTTGTGTGTGTGTGTGTGTGTGTGTGTGTGTGTGCTCATGTGCACACACAATGTGCTAGCTGCCTTCATGGATCGATACCAAAATCGTAGAGACTTAATACAATAGAAGTTCATTTGTAGCTTCCATAAACTCTTTTAAAGGGCACCCCAACTCTTAAGAAACATTCATCATTATTCCTGCTTCTATGTTCACTCTGGGAATTGGAATCTTATGAAAAGGAGAGTGAGATAATGGAGGACAGCATTACTCTTTTTTTTTTTCCCTAAGGCATAAATACTTTGTAAAATTAACTTAGCAAGGACTGTTGTTTTTTCCCATCTGTATATGGCATTCCATTAAAAATTTTCTAGTTTGGGCTGTAGAGATGGCTCAGAGGTTAAGAGCACTGGTTGTTCTTCCAAAGGTCCTGCATTCAATTCCCAGCAACCCTATGGTGGTTCATAACCATCTATAACCAGATCTGATGACCTCTTTTGGCCTGCAGGCACACACGCAGGTAGAATACTGTATAAATAATAAATAAATATTCAAAAAAATTCTAGTTTATTTATCTTGTATTGTTTAACTCCTATTTGTGTTAAAACATTCTTATATCTATATTTGTTTTCATTTTCTTGGAATAGCAATGCTGGTTGACAGTCATTTACCTTCACACATAAAATATAACACTTCGAGTTTTCTTGTCCTTTAGGGTTGCTGGCAACAGATCTGATGTGACGCTGAGGTTTCTGTCCCTGTAACACAGTTGATATTTGTATCCCTTTACCGACGCTTTTGATTGTTCATTTTATCTTACTTTCAATCTAATATATTGTCTTCTCTTTAGTTTATATTCAAGACCAAAGCCAGTAACTGATATGCCCATTTGCGAGCAGTTATGATGTGAGCTACACAAAAAGACATTTTTGCACTACACTTTTCTCTCTCAAGTTTCAGAAACTTTCAAATATTTGTTGAATTAATTATAACTTATACATTTTTCTTTATGTCCAATGGTATCAATAATTAGTGAAGTTTGAAAGAAATGAGTAAGGGGTAGAGGTAGTAAAGGAAGAATAACAAGAAAAGTGTCTATGACAGAGATATGAAAGGTAATAGAAAAATATACTATTTTTAGGTAATTAAAAGAGGAGCATAAAAGCTTTTTAAATACAGTTATAATACAACTGAATAACTCAATTAAAAATTAACCAATAATAATAAATTAAAGTTTAAAAATAAGTTTAAAATTAAAATTAAGGTTAAAAAAAATTAAAAAAAAATCAGTGAGTTAAAGTAGAATGTAGTATGCCCACAGTCTGTATTTCTTCCTATTTGGGAAGCTATAGCTTTTAATATCACTTTTTAACATCATTTCTCTTTTTAGTTGTGCTGAAAATTGAACTGAACACCTTCCAAATCCAAGTAAGCATCTAGCACTGAAATACATCCCCACCCATGTACGCTTTTTGTTGTTGTTACACACACAACACTCCCCAATGTATTGAAGAGGGTCATATTTTAAAAAATTCAAAAAGTTAGGTCAGTGTTTTTTTTCCCAGATATGTCTGCTACTGAAGAGCGCTTACTACTGAAATTCCCTATTTTTATTTTCCTAAAGCTGGCATTTTCAGGCAGACTAGCATATGGCTTTCTTTTGATTGATTGAATCTGTGAAGTGGTGTAGACATCTCATCGACCCCTATTTACCTTTGTGCTTAAGCTACTAGAGAATACTTCACCACCAACTTCATCTGATCCTATATAACATTATGAGAAGGTTAGCTGTAGGGAGATGTAGGTACGGAGAAGTGAAGGAAACAAGATATGAATGTGAGGACTGATGGGTTGGTGAATGTGTGGGTTTGTTCCTATTTCAGCTTCAGAATCCCTAACTACAAAATTGCTTCTGTTTGTCTCCACTACCAGTGTCAGGTTAAGATCTGTTCCTCTGACTATCATGCTAGTGTCAAGTTCTCTGTGTATTTCTTGGGACACTGATCTCTTTTTCTGTTCTAGCCAATGGGTGAAGGAGTGAGAAGGAATAAGAGTCCTGGAATGTGGCATATGTTTGGAAGCATGGTTGTTAAATGCCTCTGTGTCCTTCCTAAAATATATTGGTCCAGAAAAGTGAGAGGGAAAGTATTATCTCTTCTTATCATTTCAAAATGTCAAGATCAAGTTCATATGTAAAGTATTTGAAAAAGTAATGACAGACTATTATCCAAAAGTGTTGCTGATTTATATACTCCCACTGGAAGTACAACATGATTCCAGTATCCCTTTGTTTCACAGTCACACTTTGAAGTAACTCAACAGTCTGATTTTTTCTTACTGCACTTAAGTCAAAGACCTAATACACAAAGTGACTGGGCATCCAAATGGAGTATAAGTTCCGAGACTTTTTCTGGACAGTAGTTGAAAAGAAGAAGAGTATAGGTAAGATAGTTGTGGAGGACAGCTAGATACAGTACAAGCATAATAGTAGAATAACTTGACATCAGTCTTGAAATTGTGAATTTTCAGTGTTACTCTACAGGCATTTGCTCATCTATTCTTTGGACATTTTTCATTTCTAAGTTTGGAGACTCAATGATAACTTTACTAACTAGACTTCAAATGCTTATTATAACACTTTTGTGAATGTGTCTTGTAAAAACAGTGCTAAAGAAAGCTTTGGCTATTTGGGCATATAAAGAAGAAATTTTGGGGAGAAAAAATATGAAAATAGTTCATTGTGAAGTTGTAGATGCTTATTTGTCACACATATTTTACTAAAGAGTTCCTTTTATGCAGTCTTATTTTATGACAGAGATAGAAACATAGAATCTCCTCCAAGTGGGTTCTCTGGAAACTGGATCTATGGGAGGCAATGAGCTTATGGACTTGGAATGATTTTATGTGTAACATTTCCCGTGGGGGCAGTTGCTGAGAATTGCTTCTTAGCATCAGGACATATGTCTTTATCTGACACAACTTCCACCTTCTTTTGTAGGAGAGCATTTGCTCAAAGAAAAGAGAGCAGAAGTGTTAAGATATGAACTCCACACAGCCTCCTCTGTACCACCTTATGTTTTAGCATTGTCTGATTCTACCTGATTTAGGCAAGGTACAGCTGCTGTGCTTGCAGCTCCTTCTCCCCTCTCATTTTCTTTCAGTTTGATTTCTCATCAATATCCAGTAACTTTTTCCTTTTCTGCCTACTACAACATGGCTTGTTTGATTTTATTCCCGCCATAAAACATCCTTAAATTCACTGTAATCTGACATTCATAAGCAGGTAGGAAATGTTTCCATTCACTAGACACATGGATCTTGTAGAAGAATTTGGAAAAGGTACATGTGCAAGCAGCGTACTTGATGTTTGGATTGAACTCAGTGCTGATGTTCACCTGAGTAAAGCAAGTGGGGAAGGGTTAAACAGTGTCAATAGAGAGAATGCTGCCTGCAAAAGAAGCAATTCACAGAGCATTATGGAAAGGGAGGATTATTTCCTCTTAGCTATCAGGATACACTAGATGCTTAGCATTTTCTTTGTAACTTCTGTGACCAATTCAACTTTAGCTCACATTGAGTGTAAGAAGGAAAACAACTGATGATATTTTTTTTGGCATAATGAATGACTGAAGTTTAAATATTTTGCTAGAAATTGTCAGATAGCCTACCTACTTGATCCACCTGGGACACACCCAGCAGAGGCGAGCCTCATGCTGTCTCCTACTCCTGTCATTCACCATGATGAGTATGTCTGTGGGTGTCAGAGGGACAGTCAGTGTAGAGCCCTTCCCACCAATTCTCTACATGCCTGACCCGCCTGAGGAGCACCCAGCCAAAGTGAGTTACACTCTGTGCCCTGAGCCCCATCGACAGGACCACTGTTCTCCCTCCTTTCACAAGAAGGCCTGCAGGACCCAAGGAACATTCAGGTCCACCTAAGTCACAGCTATCAGAGTTGAGCAACAGGCCATTCACTGAGCTCTATTGTTAGACCCAAGGCTTTGCCTGTTTTTTTTTTTGTTTGTTTGTTTGTTTTTACTCATAAATAAAATTTTTAATTACATGTACCAGATATTATCAGCTTTGACCAGGATTGATATGGTTATTTTGGCTATAAGCTCAATAATAATAAAGCAACAATATATATTCAATAATATTTTTAATAAAAACACACAAAATTATAAAACTGTATGTTGATAGATGCACAAATGTTGAAACCAGGGGTCTGTGTTACCAAGGAGAAAAAGTTCAACACTTGTCACTGAAACTCTTAGGATATAGCTATCATTAGTAATAAAAATTAGCTATCAGTGTGATTAAGCATTATCCACACATTTAGGGGACAATATGGATCTGCCAACTCTTTAAGCAAACATCTGCAAAATAAATACTTTAGCTTTTGTGAGTTTTATCTTGCTTTTTTTGTTGTTTGTTTGTTTGTTGGTTGGTTTCATTGATTTTACAACCTTTTCAAATATATTTTTATATCATTATTAATATATAGCCATTGAAGGGCAAGGTTTTAACAGTGAGCCATGGTTTACAGACACCTTGCATAGATTTTTCTTTTTGACCTATAGTATTTTTTTCTTTATTAATTACACTTTATTCACTTTGTGTCCCCCTGTGGTTCTCTCCCTCCTCCCGATGCAATCCTTCCCTTCCTCCACCCTCTGCATGCATGCCCCTCCCCAAGTCCACTGATAGGGGAGGACTTCTTTTCCTTCCTTCTGACCCTAGACAATTAGGTCTCATCAGGAGTGGCTGCAGTGTCTTCTTCTGTGGCCTGGTAATGCTGCTTCCACCTCAGGGGGAGGTAATTAAAGAGCAGGCCAATCAGTTCATGTCAGAGACAGTCCCTGTTCCTACTACAATGGAACCCACTTGGATACTGAACTGCCATGGGCTACATCTGGGCAGGGGTCTTAGGTTATTCCATGCATAGTCCTTGGTTGGAATATCAGTCTCAGGAATGACTCCTGTGCTCAGATTTTTTGGTTCTGTTGCTCTCCTTGTGGAGTTCCTGTCCTCTCCAGATCTTACTGTTTCCCACTTCTTTCCTAAGATTCCCTGCACTCTGCCCAAAGGTTGCCCATAAGTCTCAGCATCTACATTGATAGTCTGCAGGGCAGAGCTTTTCAGAGGTCCTCTGTGTCAGGATCCTGACTTGTTTCCTCTTTTCTCCTTCTTCTGTTGTCTAGCCTCTTTGCCTTTCTGGATAGGAATTGAGCATTTTAGCAAGAATCCTCCCTCTTGATTAGTCTCTTTAAATGTACAGATTTTAGTAGATTTATCCTATATTATATGTCTGTATGACTGAGTATATCTGGTGTGCATCTTTCTGCTTCTGGGATAGCTCACTCAGGATGATCTATTCCAGATCCCACCATTTACCTGCAAATTTCATGATTTCCTTGTTTTTTATTGCTGAGTAATATTCCATTGTGTAGATATACCACAATTTGTGCATCCATTCCTCCACTGAGGGGCATCTGGGCTTTTTCCACCTTCTGGATATTACAAATAAGACTGCTACAAACATGGTTGAGCAAATGTCCTTATTGTGTATTTGAGCTTCTTTTGGATATATGCCTAGGAGTGGTATACCTGCATCTTGAGGAAGCTCCATTCCTAGTTGTCTGAGAAAGCACCAGATTGATTTCCAGAGTGGTTGTACAACTTTACATTCCCACCAGCAGTGGAGGAGAGTTCCCCTTTCTCCACAACCTCTCCAGCATGTGTTGTATCTTGAGTTTTTTATCTTAGCCATTCTGATGGGTGTAAGGTGAAATCTTAGGGTCGTTTCCCTATTTGTAGGCTGTTGTTTTGTTCTGAGGACAGTGTCCTTTGCTTTACAGAAGCTTTTCAGTTTTATGAGGTCCCATTTATTGATTGTTGCTCTTAGAGCCTGTGCTGTTGGTGTTCTGTTCAGGAAGTTGTCTCCTGTGCCAATGAGTTCAAGGGTATTCTTCACTTTTTCTTCTAAGCGGTTTAGTGTGTCTGGTTTTATGTTGAGGTCTTTGATCCACTTGGACTTTAGTTTTGTGCAGGGTGATAAGTATAGATCTATTTGCATTTTTCATTTTTCTACATGTAGACATCCAGTTAGACCAGCACCATTTGTTGAAGATGCCGTCTTTTTTTCCATTGAATGGATTTGGCATCTTTGTCAAAAATCAGGTGTCCATAAGTGTGTGGATTTATTTCTGGGTCATCTGTTTGATTCCAGTGATCCACCATTCTGTTTCTATGCCAGTACCAAGCAGTTTTTAATAGTGTTGCTCTATAGTACAGCTGAAGATCAGGGATGGAGATACCTCCAGAAGATCTTTTACTGTAGAGAAATGTTTTAGTAATTCTGGGTTTCTTGTTGTTCCATATGAAGGTGAGAATTTTTTTTCAAGATCTGTAAAGAATTGTGTTGGTAATTTGAAGGGAATTTCATTGAATCTATAGATTGCTTTTGGTAAGATGGCCATTTTTACTATATGAATCCTGCCAAGCCATGAGCATGGGAGATCTTTCCATTTTCTGATATCTTCTTCTAATTCTTTCTTCAGAGACTGGATTTTTTTTTCATACAAGTCTTTGACTTGCTTAGGCTCATACCAAGGTACTTTATGTCCTTTGTGGCTATTGTGAAGGGTGTTGTTTCCCTAATTTCTTTCTCAGCCCTTTTGTCTTTTGTATACAGGAAGGCTACTGATTTTTTTGAGTTAGTTTTGTATCCTACCACTTTGCTGAAGGTGTTAATCAGCTGTAGGAGTTCCCTGGTAGAACTTTTGGGGTCACTCAGATATACTATTATATCATCTGCAAATACTGATACATTGACTTCTTCCTTTCCAATTTGTATCCCCTTGATCTCCTTTAATTGTCTTATTGCTCTAGCTAGAACTTCAAGAACAATGCTGAAGAGACATGGAGAGAGTGGTCAGCCTTGCCTTGTCCCTGATTTCAGTGGGAATGATATAAATTTCTCTCCATTGAGTTTGATGTTGGCTATAGGCTTGCTGTATATCGCCTTTACTATGTTCAGGTATGTGCCTTGTATCCCTGATCTCTCCAATACTTTAAACATGAATGGATGTTGGATTTTGTCAAATGCCTTTTCAGCATCTAAGGAGATGATCATGTGGTTTTTCTCCTTCAGTTTGTTTATGTGGTGGATCACATTGATGGATTTCCGTATATTGAACCACCCCTGCCTACCTGGGATGAAGCCTACGTGGTCATAGTGGATGATATCTTTGATGTGTTCTTGTATTTGGTTTGCAAGTATTTTGTTGAGTATTTTTGCATCAATATTCATAAGGGAGATTGGTCTGAAATTCTTTCTTTGTTGGGTCTTTGTGAGGTTTAGGTACCAAGGTGACTGTGGCTTCATAGAATGAGTTTGGTAGTGTTCCTTCTGTTTCTATCTTGTGGAATAGTTTGATGAGTATTGTTGTTAGCTCTTCTTTGGAAGTCTTGTAGAATTCAGTGCTGAAACCATCTGATCCTGGGCTTTTTTTACATGGTAGACTTTTGATGACAGCTTCTGTTTCCTTAGGGGATATAGGACTATTTAATTGGTTTACCTGGTCTTGATTCAGCTTTGTCATGTAGAATCGGTCAAGAAAATTGTTCATTTCATTTAGAATTTCAAATTTTGTGGCATATAGACTTTGGAAGTAAGACCTAATTATTGTTTGGATTTCTTCAGTGTCTGTGTTTATGTCCTCCTTTTCATTTCTGATTTTGTTGATTTGGATAGTTTCTCTCTGCCTTTTAGTTAGTTTGACTAAGGGTTTGTGTTTCTTGTTGATTTTCTCAAAGAACAAGCTCTTGGTTTCATTGATTCTTTGAATTGTTTTATTTGTTTCTAATTGATTGATTTCAGCCCTGAGTTTGATTATTTCCAGCCGTCTACTCCTTTTGGTGTGTCTGCTTCTTTTTTTTTTTCTAGGGCTTTTAAGTGAGCCATTAAGTTGCTTGCATAAGATGTTTCAAATTTCTTTTTGAAAGCACGTAGTGCTATGAACTTTCCTCTTAGCACTGCTTTCATTGTGTCCGATAAGTTTTGGTATGTTGTGCCTTCATTTTCATTGAATTCTAGGAAGACTTTAATTTCTTTTTTTATTTCTTCTTTGACCCAGCTATCATTTAGAAGAAAGTTGATCAGTTTCCATGTGTGGGTAGACCTTTTGCTATTTTTGTCATTGAGGTCTAGTTTTAGTCCATGGCGATCAGATAGGATACAAGGGATTATTTCAATCTTCTTGTATCTGTTGAGGCTTGCTTTGTGACCAACTATATGGTTTATTTTGGAGAAGATTCCATGAGGTGCTGGGAAGAGGCAAATTCTTTTGAGTTTGGGTGAAAGGTTCTGTAGATGTCTGTGAGGTCCATTTGATTCATGACCTCTGTCAGAGTTATTGTTTCTTTGTTTAATTTCTGTTTTGTTGACCTGTCCTTTGTTGAGAGTGTGGTGTTGAAGTCTCCTACTATTAATGTGTGGGGGTCTATGTGTGGTTTGAGTTTTATTAAAGTTTCTTTTACAAATGTGGGTACCCTTGCATTTGGGGCATAGATGTTCAGGATTGTGATATCTTCCTTTTGTATTTTTCCCTTGATGAGTATAAAGTGTACTTCTCTATCTCTTGCCTGGGTTTTTAAACCACAGCTTCATATGGGTTGTTTGACAGTCAGTCCTGAGAGGGTAATAAAACAATACACGTTATTGCCATTGCTTTTGGTCTCTTACTAGAACTATATAGTAAGATCATATTGCTGAGCACAGCACACACTTTGGATACTAGACATAGAGATAACAAAGCACAAATGAACTGGACACTTTCTCCATGTTGGCTAGTGTTCATAGTGTTAGAAGATTCTGTGCAGTCTGTTGTGAGAGAAGACATCAACAGTCCTATACATCTGTGGCCCCTGCATTCCATAATACCACTGAACAAGATCTTCCTACTGATACAGCAGGGCCACTGAGATTCTAAAAGTTACCTAAATTATCTAAAATCTAATCTTTTCTGATTAGATTTATCTGTGTGATAGTATACATGCCAGGTACTGTAATTCTTGTGAAAATCGTGTGTCTGTGAAGGCTACAGACCTGTGGAGGAATCAGCTGCTGATGTTTTGCTAAACGGACATATTATTAATTTGCATTCTAAATATTTAGGTTTATACCCATAGATCAGTATTGCTTTCAGCCTTGGTCAGAGAACCTCCTCTTTGTCATTGGCAAAGTAAAGCAGTGACTCATTACCACTCAGATTCAGAAGAAGAGGTGACTGTTGAGCATTCAGCACTAACCACGTGTGTCCTTCTTTCAAGGCCTAGAGAACACAATGGAATAAGTGTTGTGAAGATTGTAAGAGCAAGAAGTTAAGGAGTGGTGCCATGAAATCTGTCTTCTGGACCTGACATGGTCTGGGAAGTCATTATTTATTGTAGCTATGTCCACTTGCACAAAAGCTGAACACACATAGAAGACATTTAAGAAAAAAAGGAATTAGTTGAAAATAAGATCAATGTCAACAGACATCAGAGGGTGGATAAGATGTGCTATTATGGGGAGTGAATATGATCATAATCAATTTTATGTATGTATTAAAGTATAAAAATAAAATTGATAACATAGAAGAAAAACCTTACACGGCTTATGAACAAAATGTGATTAAAAGTCAGTTACAACTAAAATAAAAATAACAGTAGAATGTTATAGATGTTAGGTGTTACGAAGCTAACTACTGAAATTTATATAATACTTTACCTTGTGGAGTACAGAATGCTTGCTTGAGGACGTGGATATCAGAGGGTGAAACTGCTGACCTAGCATGAGGCAGCTGAAAGGTTGTAGTCTAAAATCAGAAAGCTGAAATACTAACTGCAGGTAGGTGTGACTCATTTTCTTAGTTTGGCTACTTTTTTTTTTAAACCCTTAAATAGTTGGGCATATTTTCCTTTTTCTCTGATTAATTTTTTTAATCTATGTTCTTTGAAGTTTATAACGGAGAGTGATTTATTTTAAAATGCCATTTTTCTTGATCAATTATGTAACTTTTCAACTAATGTATCACTGCTAGGAATTCTGTGGTTTTCTAATCTATGCCCATGACTTTATTTGAAATCTGAAAACTTGAGAAATTATAATGATTTTGTAACCACTGAGCTAATAACAATAAAAGTTGCCACTTTAGTAGGAATTGCTAGTTTTCATTTAAGATCTACACCTAAACTTCCTATGCCTTTTTTTTTTTTTTTTTTTTTTTTTTGCCCCTGTCTGACATCTTGAATTAGTACAAAAGGTACTAGTGTTTCGGGAGTTGAATGAATATTTGTTTATGTATCAAAAGTTTTTGATTACATGAAATAAAAGCACAAAAATAAATTCTATAGGTCAATCTAACCAGTAAACTGATTTTTGAGGTACACAATAGCTTTGTATCTTTCTATGTAAATTTGTTCCACTGTATAGTTTCTATTTCATTTTGTATCTATTCCTGATGAAACTGCCTGTAAAGAAATGTGACATCAGTCCTCTGTCAGATAAAGGGTTGGTGAAGATTCTTTCCCAATCTGTAGGCAGCCGTTTTGTTTTGATGACAGTGTCCTTCGCTTTACAGAAGCTTTTCAGTTTCATGAGGTCCCATTTATTGATTTCTGCTCTTACAGCCTGTGCTGCTGGTATTCTGTTCAGGAAGTTGTCTCCTGTGCCAATGAATTCAAGGGTATTCCCCACTTTTTTTTTTCTAGCCGATTTAATGTGTCTGGTTTTATGTTGAGGTCTTTGATCCACTTGGACTTCAGTTTTGTGCAGGGTGATAAGCATGGATTTATTTGTATTTTTCTACATGTACACATCCAGTTGGACCAGCACCATTTATTGAAGATGCTATTTTTTTTCCATTGTATGGTTTTGGCATCTTTGTCAAAGATCAGGTGTCCATAACTGTGTGGGTTTATTTCTGGGTCATCTGTTCGATTCCGGTGATCCACCATTCTGTTTCTATGGCAGTACCATGCAGTTTTTATAACTGTTGCTCCATAATACAGCTTGATATCAGGGATGGAGATACTTCCAGAAGATCTTTTATTGTAGAGGATTGTTTTAGCAATTCTGGGTTTCTTGTTATTCCATATAAAGAACTAAAGAAGCTGAAAAACAGCAAGCCAAGTAATCCAATTAAAAAATGGGGAACAGAACTAAACAGAGAACTTTCTGTAGAGAATATCGAATTGCAGAGAAACACTTAAAAGAATGCTCAACCTCATTAGTCATTAGGGAAATGCAAATCAAAACAACCCTGAGATTTCACCTTACACCCAATAGAATGGCCAAGATAAAAAACTCAAGTGACAACACATGCTGGAGAGGTTGTGGAGAAAGGAACCCTTCTCCACTGCTGGTGGGAATGTAAACTTGTACAACCACTCTGGGAATCAATCTGGCGCTTTCTCAGTCAACTAGGAATAGCACTTCCTCAAGATCCAGGTATACCTCTCCTAGGCATATATCCTAAAGAGGCTCAAGTACACAGTAAGGACATTTGCTCAACCATGTTTGTAGCAGCTTTATTGGTAATAGCCAGAAGCTGGAAACAACCCAGATGCCCCTCAACCGAAGAATGGATGCAGAAATTGTGGTACATGTATACAATGGAGTATTATTCAGCAATGAAAAATAAGGAAGTCATGAAATTTGCAGGTAAATGGTGGGACCTAGAAAGTATCATCCTGAGTGAGCTGTCCCAGAAGCAGAAAGATACACACGGTATATACTCACTCATATAGACATATATCATAGGATAAATCTTCTAAAATATGTACATGTAAAGAAACTAATCAGGAGAGAGGACCTTGACTAAAACGCTCAATCCCCATCCTGAAAGGCAAATAGGATGGACATCAGAAGAAGAAGAAAACAGGAAACAACCTAGTATCCTGCCACAAAGGGCTTCTGAAAGCCTCTGCTCTGCAGACTATGAAAGCAGAACCTGAGACTTATGGCCAAAGGTTGGGCAGAGTGCATGGAATCTTAGGTAAGAAGTGGGAAATAGTAAGAGCTGGAGAGGACAGAAGCCCCACAAGGAGAGCAACAGAACCAGAAAATTTGAACACAGGGAACTTCCCAGAGACTCATACTCCAACCAAGGACTATTCAGGGAGATAACCTAGAACCCCTGCACAGATGTTGCACATGACAGTTCAGTGTCCACGTGGGTTACATAGTAATGGGAAGAGGGACTGCCTCTGACATAATCTGATTGGCCTGCTCTTTGATCACCTCCCCCAGAGGGGGGAGCAGCCTTACCAGGCCACAGAAGATGACAATGTATCCACTCCTGATGTGCTCTAATAGACTAAGATCAGAAGAAAGGATAAGAGGACCTCCCCTATCAGTGGACTTGGAGAGGAGCATGCGTGAAGAAGGGGGAGGGAGGGAGGGATCGGGAGGGGAGGAGAAAGGGGCTTATAGGGGGATACAAAGTGAATAAAGTGTAATTAGTAAAAAAAATAAAAATAAAAAAGAAATGTGACATACATGTATCTAATATTTTACAGACTGAGAAGGTTGTGATTATATATTTACTCTTGCACGCACACACACATACACAGGCATGCATGCATGCACTCAACAGTGATTTATAAAAAAGTGGCCATGAATTTGAGAGAGATTAGAAAGTGGTATTTAAGAGGATATAGATGAAGGAGAGGGGAAAATGACATACCTCAAAAGCAACAAAAATGTTTTTTAAAAAAGATGTGAGGCTTACATTGTGGTGAAATAAATCAACTGTACCAACTTGGAGTTTTCAAAACAAGTGCTAAGACAGAGCTTACTGTATTTTAGAAAGGAACTAACTGCCCAGATATAGCCAATGTTCTTTAGACCAGTTACTCAAATTTAGCTATTGCCAACAAAATATCCAGTTTTTCCCTAGCAAGCACAGCAGTTGAAGCCCAGCTAAGCCACATCTTCACCAGCTCTCTACTTTGACAATCTTTTTTCTTTGCTGCTTTCCCTATTATTGAAAAATAGATATTTTATCAAATAATCTTTATTCTGGTTATGATATTATCTCCCTATGCTCCTCCCAGCTCCTCCCCAATCTCCTTCCAATCTGGATCCAACACTTTTCAGTTTCTCATTTTAAAAAAAGGATTCTATGCATAATAATAAAATAAAAAAAAAATTAAAAATAAAAAGCCCTGACATGACATTATGAATCAAGATATTGCCAAAAATGTTGTTAAATTAATATTCTGTTGGCCGTATGCTGCTAATCATTCAGCCTACCTTTCTTTTTTTTAATTTTATTTTTTTCTTATCAGTTACATTTTATTAACTCTGTATCCCAGCTGTGTCCTGATCCCTCATTCCCTCCCAGTCCCTCCCTCCCTCCCTCATCTCCACCATGCCCCTTGCCAAGTCCACTGATAGGGGGGACCTCCTCCCCATTCATCTGATCCTGTTTTATCAGGTATCTTCAGGACTGGCTGCAAAGCTCTCCTCTGTGGCCTAACAGGACTGCTCCTCCCTTGGGGGGTGAGGAGGCCAAAGAGCCAGTCATTGAGTTCCTGTTAGAAATAGTCCTTGTTCCCCCTCACTATGGGAAGCCAATTGATTACTGAGCTACCACAGGCTACATCTGAGCAGAGGTTCTAGGTTACATTCACAAATGGTCCTCGGTTGCATGTCAGTCTCTGAAAAGACCCTGTGCCCAGATGTATTTGGTCCTTGTGGAGCTCCTATCCTTTCCTCATCAGACTAACTCCCCTTCTTTCTTATGATTCCCTGTACTCTGCCAAAGGTTTGGTCATGAGTCTTTGCTTTGAAAACACTGCTAGTTAGAGTCTTTCAAATGCGCTCAGTAGACTCCTGTCAATGTTCAATGCGCATC
>NW_026596460.1:5622497-5677598 GCF_907164565.1 Psammomys obesus
TCTGGGTTGTTTCCAGGTTCTGGCTATTACAAATAAAGCTGCTATAAACATGGTTGAGCAAATATCTCTTTTGTGTACTTGAGCAAACTTTGGGTATATACCTAGCAGTGGTATAGCTGGGTCTTGAGGAAGCACTATTCCTAATTGTCTTAGAAAGCGCCAGATAGATTTCCAGAGTGGTTGAACCAGTTTACATTCGCACCAGCAGTGGAGGAGGGTTCCCCTTTCTCCACAACCTCTCCAGCATGTGTTGTCCCTTGAGTTTTTCATTTTGGCCATTCTGATGGGTGTAAGGTGATATCTCAGGGTCGTTTTGATTTGCATTTCCCTGATTGTGCCAGGCTTTTTTAATAAGGCTCTTTTGGGTAGAACTTAGTTCATGCTTTGGGTGCAAGCATTTTACCAACTGAGTCCTTTTCTTAGTCCCTTTTTATGTGTTTTAATCATAAATGTATATTCCTTTTATTGATTTATCACCTTTAGCTAGCTTTTAGTCACTTTCTATTATGGTAAATGATAATGTATCTCTTTGAGTTTCTATTTATCCTCCTTATTTTCTCAAAATCACTGATTTTATTTAAATCAGTAGTTGGTGACTAGATTCCTCTTCTGAATACCTCATTCACCATAGAATTAAAGTGGAAGGGATAAATAAATTTTTCTTTTGGTTCAGTTTTAAATTTTATAAAATAAAAGGTTTACTTACCTGGACTTCCACAAGAAACACCTCTAGCATTTTTGAAATTTTTAAAATATTTACTTTCTTTTTAATTGTGTGCTGTGCCTTTGTGTGAATATGTGAACATATGAGTACAGGTGCTCAAAGAGGCTTAGGAGGGCATCGGATCTCCCGGAGCTGGAAGTACACGTGGTTGTGAGACACCCAACATAGATTCTGGAGACTAAACCCAGGTCTTCTCGAATAGTAATATGATGTCTTCACCACTGAGCCATCTCCCTAGCTCCTTGATATCACTGTCTTTCCATGCTTCATATTTCATACATATCCCATGGAAACCTTTCCCATCTAGAAAAGCACCCCAGAGTTGTCCTTTCTGTTCCATTGCTCCATTGTGACCTTGCTGGAATACCTGTCATGGACAATCTTGATTGTTAATTATAGTAGTTTGAGAAATACTTGGACAACTGGAAAAGCATACTTCTTTCTGAGAAGGTTTCTTTTTTTAATTTTATTTTTTATCATTAGTTACATTTTATTAACTCTGTATCCCAGCTGTATCTCGCTCCCTCATTCCCTCCCAATCCCACCCTTCCTCCCTCATCTCCTCCCTGACCCTTTCCAAGTCCACTGATTGGGGAGGACCTCCTCCCCTTTCATCTGATCCTGTTTTATCAGTTATCTTCAGGACTGGCTGCAAAGGCCTCCTCTGTGACATAGCAGGGCTGCTCCTCCCTTGGGGGGTGGGGAGGTCAAAGAGCCTGCCATTGAGTTCCTGTCAGAAATAGTTCCTGTTCCCCTTACTATGGAAAACCAATTGGTTACTGAGCTACCACGGGCTACATCCGAGCAGAGGTTCTAGGTTATATCCATACATGGTCCTTGGTGGAATGTCAGTCTCAGAAAAGACTCTGTGCCCAGATATATTTGGTCCTTGTGGAGCTCCTATCCTTTCCCCATCATACTAACTCCCCTTCTTTCATATGATTCTCTGCACTCTGCTGAAGTTTTGGTTATGAATCTTAGTATCTGCTTTGAAACACTGCTAGGTAGAGTCTTTCAGATGCCTTCTGCGGTAGACTCCTGTCATATGTCCAATGCACATCCCATTTGTCTTTCTAAGTGAGGATTGATCAACTTACCCACTGAGTTCATGCCAGAGAAAACACCTGGGCTTTTTGTTTTTTAGAGACTGGGATTCTGTGTATGACAGCTCTGGCTATCCTATAACTCTTTTTGTAGCCCAGGCTGGCCTTGAACTCAAAAGAAATCCACCTGCCTCTGCCTCCCTCCTGAGTGCTGGGATCAAAGGCATACAGTACCATGCTCAGATGACTCAGCAGTTAAAAGCACTGGCTGCTCTTCCAGAGGACCTGTGTTCAATTCCCAGTACCCATATGGCTGCCCACAACTACTTGTAAATCTAGTTTCACAGGATCCTACACCCTCCTACAGACATACGTGCAAGCAAAACACCAATGCACATAAAATAATAAGTAAATCATTTAAAACAGTTTCTTTTTAAATGATGGAAAAGGGAAGATTTTTGAGCTCGTGTGATTTTATTCTGCTGTTGTAAGCCACAGTTAACAGACTTCAGCTTCTTCTCTAGCTCCACGTGGGGTCTCCAAGCCTTCAGACTCATACTGAGACTACTGCATCATTGGTTTCCCTTGTCCTTGGGCTACGTAGCTACATATTTTTCCAGGTTCCCTGCCCTCATGTGGCCATTCATCTTCCGGCTATGTATGACAATTTAAGAAATATTCTCTTATTATTATATAACTATATTTGTTCCTTAACTTTTATACTAGCAAACAGTGAATGTTAACTCAATAGAGTAATACATTTCAAAATAAATTTTCAAGATCAATTAGTAGTAATAAAATTCATTAATGAATTTGACAAAATTAAGAAAAAGGTAAGTATTCAATGGAATACATTCCACACTATGCTTAATAGAACATAAACTGGGAGATTTATATATATATATATTACAATTTATTCACTTTGTAACCCAGCACTAGCACCCTCCTTTGTCTCTTCCCAGTCCCACCTCCATCCCTCTTACCCCTTATGACTCTTCCCTAGTCCACTGATAGGGGAGGTCCTCCTTCCCTATCATCTGACCTTAGCCTATTAGGTCTCATCAGGACTGTCTACAATGTCTTCCTCTGTGACCTGGTAAGGCTGGTCCCCCCTCAGGATGAGGTGATCAAAGAGCCAGCCACTGAGTTCATGTCAGGGACAGTCCTTGTTCCAATTACTAGGGAACCTACTTGGAAACTGAGATGCCATGGGCTACATATGAGCAGGGGTTCTAGGTTATCTCCATGCATGGGAGACTTATATTTTATTTTGTGTTTCCTAAGGATAAATTCCATGTCACACTCATTTTTGCACTACAGGTCTTACTAGAAAGTCAAGTGCAAAATCACTTATTGAGTAGATGAAATGATCAATGGGTCTGATAGAATGAAAGTGGCTTTAAACAATAAACTTTCAAGGCCTAAATCACAGAAGTCATAGCACTTACACTCAGCAGTGATCAGACAACTTTTGAAGAATCAGGCTGAGTTTGAAGCTCTGCTTCTGTATCACTCCAGTAGGGACCTCAGTATAAACAGGAGGTGACAGATCATAGGATATAAGAAACAGGAAGCACAGCTCTCACAACCTACCTAGCCAGATAAATAGGTTATGTGGAATATCTTCCAAATCCTGCTGGCTTCATGTTGGAATTGTTCTGGTTAAAACATGGCTGCAGCCTCTGGCTATTGCTATAAAACTCTATCATTTGGTTAGTTAAGCTTTCTTGGCCTCTGAAAATCTTAGAGAAGGGTGAGAAGACAGGAAAATGTAAGTTCTTTCACAGTGATGATTGTCACTCTTAGCACACAAGAGGATGATCTCTGCAATGAAATCACCTCTGGCCTGTAGAGCAATATAAAAAAAAGAGTAGGAAATGTGGAGGCACACTGAAATTTCCCATCCCACTGGGGCACCCAGTGTTCTATAGTAGCAGGCATGAAGATTTATCTATTGAGATAGCCCTGCTTTCTTCTTTCACTGTTTAGGGTTATCTCTGAGTTCCCCATATTCCAGGTAGAGGATCAACTCCTTTTCCACTTGGCAGAGAGAAGAGCCATGAGATTGGTAAATTCATCTGCTAAAAGAAACAATTGTTTTTTCATGTGCTGCAAAGAACACCACATCCCTGCTATATTGCCTATGGGGTGATATCCGAGGAAGTGAGAGCAGAGGAGAGATGGATATCTGTAGATGTTCATCATGGAGTTACAGCAGCATAAAGAAGTGGGAATTCATTCACCCTTTAATGTGAATAGTGTGAGTATTGATAGTGAGGTGTGAGGCAGGGTTTGAGGGCACAAGGTGTACACGTGCTTAAGGAATCACATATGCTGGGCTCTGGTGACTATGGTCTGATATGGATGAGCATATTTATGTACCCTAGTGTCCTAATAATATGCTAGCATCTGTCTACATGTATCCATGAATCCTAACATGTCAGTGCTGAATGTGAGCCCTCTCAGAATTAGCTACTCTCTGCATTGCCCTAGTTGAATATGATGCTTTTGAAAGTCTTAATCCAAGACAAATATCTGGCTGCAGGCCCATGGAGGAACTGCTTGACTTACTTAGGGCACTGGGCTAACCTCATGATATTGATTCAGGGACATTAATCTTTAGAACACAAAGTAACTTGTGATGTCTTGTCCTGAACTGACTGCACAGCTTTTGGCCATTCCTGTCTACTAAAGAAAAAAAGCTGTTTCTCTACACAATTAAGAGGGTGCATCAAGAAACAAAGCCCTTCTCTAGAAATTTTTAACAAGAAGATGATCCTGACAAACAGAAGACAATGGTGTCTCCTGTCTTCTGATTACACTAGAGTCTGGAACAGAATACAATGAAAAAGATTTCTCTAACTGATCATTGAAGGGATTGCTTTTGGATCAAAAAGAAAGAAACTCAAGCAGAGTGAATGATGAGAAGGATGTTGTCAGTAATTAGTTCCCTCGACATTACTGTGTACAGCATCAAGCTAATGATATCCCTTGTTAAAGAAAAGCAGGAGTTGTCAGAAGAGTCTAGCTTAGAATATGTCATCTCACTTTCTTCATTGTTCATCCCCGATTCTATAATCTGGAATGCCTTGAAGTGTTTTTTGAATGAAAGGCTATTGATATTCATTTTTTGATGTGTTTTAATTTATTTTTATATTAATTACAGTTTATTCCCTTTATATCTCAGCTGTAGCCTGCTCCCTCAATCCCCCACAATCCCACCCTCCCTCTCTCATCTCCTTCCATGCCCCTCTAAAAGTCTACTGATAGGGGAGGTCTTCCTCCCCTTCCAGCTGACACTAGCTTATCAGGTCTCATCAGGACTGGCTGCATTGTCCTCCTCTGTGGCCTGGCAAGGCTGCTCCCCTATCGAGGGAGGGGTGGTCAAAGAGCCAGCCACTGGGTTCACTTCAGAGACAGTCCCTGTTCCCATTATTAGGGAATTCACTTGGATATTGAGGTTCCATGGGATATATCTGAGCAGGGGTTCTAAGTAATATCCCTGAATGGTCCTTGGTTGGAGTATCAGTCTCAGAAAAGACCCCTGTGCCCAGATATATTGGTACTGTTGCTCTCCTGTGGAGCTCCTGTCCTCTCCAGGTCTTACTATCTTCTCCTTCATAAGATTCCCTGCACTCTGCCCAAAGTTTGGCTATGACTTTCAGCATCTGTTTTGATACACTGCTGGGTAGAGTTTTTCAGAGGCCTTTGTGGTAGGCTTTGGTCCTGCTTCATGTTTTCTCCTTCTTCCAACGTCCATCCTGTTTCTTTTTCTGAATGAGGATTGATCATCTTACCCAGGGTCCTCCTTCTTCCTAAGTCTCTGAAGAAAGAAATAGAAGAAGATATCAGAAGAGGAAAGATCTCCATGCTCATGGATTGGTAGAATTAACATGGTGAAAATGGCCATCCTGCCAAAAGCAATCCACAGATTCAATCCAGTTCCCATCAAAATACCAACACAATTCTTTACAGACTTTAAAAGAACAATTCTCAACTTTATATGGAAAAAACAAAAAACACAGAATTTCCAAAACCATCTTGTACAACAGCAGATCATCTGGAAGTATCTTTATCCCTGTTCTCAAGTTGTACTGCAGAGCAATAGTAATAAAAACTGCATGGTGCTGGCATAGAAACAGAAAGGTGGATCAATGGAACCAAATAGAAGACCCAAAAATAAACCCACACACCTATGGATACTTGATTTTTGACAAAGAAGACAAAACCATACAATGGAAAGAAGACAGCATCTTCAACAAATGGTGCTGGTCTACCTGAATGTCTACATGTAGAAAGAAATGCAAATAGATCCATATTTATCACCCTGCACAAAACTAAAGTCCAAGTGGATCAAAGACTTCAATATAAAACCAGAAACACTAAATCAGTTAGAAGAAAAAGTGGGGAAGATCCTAGAACTCATTGGCACAGGAGACAACTTCCTGAACAGAACACCATCAGCACAGTCTCTAAGATCAACAATCTATACATGGGACCTCATGAAACTGAAAATCTTCTGTAAAGCAAAGGACACTGCCATCAGAACAAAAAGACTGCCTACAGACTGTGAAAGGATCTTCACCAACCCTAAATCTCACAGAGGGCTAATATTCAGAATATATAAAGAACTCAAGAAGTTAAAAAGCAACAAAGCAAGCAATCCAATTTAAAAACGGGGAACAGAGCTAAACAGAGAATTGTTTGTAGAGGAATATAGAATGGCTATTGATATTTAAACAAGCACATAACTTCCATTTTAGCCCTTCTGTTTTGTGTTCCTATACCTAAGGAATAGGAGGACAAGCTGAATATGAAATGCAAGGCCATATGGCTACATGGTTAATACTGATGATCAAGCTAGAAAGACTTCATTAACCACTGACTAATACAACCAACTCTTCTTTGAAATGCTCTAAAAGAGAGTCTCAGAAGTTCATAAAGCATCAATTGACTGAAGAGCATTATTTCAGACCAACAAAGAATGGCAGAATTGCTCAATATCCTTCATGGATACTTAGAAACACTATAAAAATAGTAATATGCAGCAAAGTTTTAAAAACACTGATGACATTTGCTCAGCCATGTTCATAGCTGCTTTATTCGCAATAGCCAGAATCTGGAAACAACCCAGATGACCCTCACTGGAGGAATGGATACAGAAATTGTGGTTCCTTTATACAAGGGAATACTACTTAGAAACTAAAAACAAGGAAATCATGAAATTTGCATGCAAATATTGGGAACTAGAAAGGGCCATCCTGAGTGAGGTAATGCAGAAGCAGAAAGACAAACATGGTATATACTCACTTATAAGAGGATATTAGGCATATAATATAGGATAATCACACTAACATCTGTACAGCTAAAGAATCTAAGCAAGAAGGAGGACCCTGGGTAAGATGATCAATCCTCTTTCAGAAAGGCAAACTGGATAAATATCAGAAGAGGGAAAGGGCAGGGAACAGGACAGGAGCCTACCACAGGGGGCCTCTGAAGGATTCTACACTGCAGGGTATCAAAGCAAATGCTGAGACTCATAGCCAAACAGAGTGCAGGGAGTCTTGTGAAGGGAGGGGGAGATGAAGGACCTTGGTTGGGGGGGGAGCACAGGACCAAAGGATCTGGGCAAAAGGGTCTTTTCTGAGACTGATGCTCCAACCAGAGACCATGCATGGAGATAACTTAGAACCCCTGCAGAGATGTGGCCCATGGCAGCTCAGTCTCCAAGTGGGTTCCCTGGTGATGGGAGCAGGGACTGGCTCTGACATGAACTCAGTGGCTGGCTTTTTGATCACCTCCCCCTGAGCAGGAAGCAGCCTTGCAGGGCCACAGAGAAGGACAATGCAGCCAGTCCTAATGAGACCTGATAAGCTAAGGTCAGATGGAAGGAGAAAAGGATCTCCCATATCAGTGCACTTGGGGAGGGGCATGGGAGGAGATGAGGGAGGGAGAGTGAAATTGGGAGGGAATGAGGGAAGGGGCTACAGCTGGGATACAAAGTGAATAAACTGTAATTAATTAAAAAATAAATTAAAAAGAAAAAATAAAAACATTGTGGAAACCTTTAGCCTGAAGCCTAAATCTAGAATATTCAACTCCCTACCTAGATAGAGATATTTTAAAGAGGAACAACTAGTCTTTCTTACCGAAGCCTTATGTTGCTCAGTAGACAAGTCTCAACACTATGAGCTTGACCATTTAGACAGTCTGCCTTAAGAATTAGAAGAACAGGCTCCTGTCCTGTTCCCTGTATTCTCCTGCTTCTGATGTCTGTCACATTTGCAGGCAAATGGTGGGAACCAGAAAAGATCATCTTGAGTGAGGTAACCCAGAAGCAGAAAGACACAGAACAGGAGCATACCACAGAAGGCCTCTGAAAGATATTGATCAAGGAATTGAAGCAGAGGCTAAGACTCATAGCCAAACTTTGGGCAGAGGGTGTAGAATTTTATGAAAGAAGGGAGAGATAGAAAGAACTGGAGGGGATAGGAACTCCACAAAAAGACCAACAGAGCCAAAGGAAAACAAAACAAAACAAAACAAAACAACAAACAAAACAAAACTTGGCCCTGGGAGCCCTGCAGAGACTGATACCCCAACCAACGACTATGCATGGAGAGGACTTAAAGCTCAGAAGTAGCCCATAGACTCAGTATCCAAGTAGGTTCTCTAGTAAGGGGAGCAGGGGCTGTCTCTGGCATGAACTCAGTGGCAGGCTCTCTGATTACCTCCCCCTGTGGGGTGTAGCCTTGTCAGGCCACAGAGGAAAATTATGCACCCAGCCCTGATGAGATCTGATAGGCTAGGGTCAGATAGAAGAGAAGGAGGACCTCCCCTATCAGTGGACTAGGGGAGGAACATAGGAGGAGAAGAGGGAGGGATGGTGAGATTGGGAGGACAAGAGTGAGATTGGGGGTCCATAGCTGGGACACAAAGTGAATAAATTGTAATAAATAAGAAACAAACAAACATACAAAAGAACAGGATAGATATCAGAAGTAGAAGAAGACAAGGAACAGGACAGGAACTTTCCATAGAGTTACTCTGAAAGACTCTACCCATTGATGGAGATACTGAGACTCATAGCCAAACTTTGAGAACAGTGCAGCAAACCTTATGGAACAGATAGGAAGACCTGGAGGGGACAGCAACTCCACAAGGAGACCAACAGAACCAAAAGAAACCTGGGCCCCAGGGGTCCTGCAGAGATTGACACTTCACCCAAGGACCATGAATGGAAAGGACCTAGATCCCCTGCTCAGAGGAAGCCCATAAGCTGCTCAGTTACCAAGTGCTTTCCTTAATAAGGGGGATAGGGGCTGTCTCTGACATGAACTCAGTGGCTGGCTCTTTAATCACCTACCCCTGGGGGTGCAGCCTTACCAGGCCACAGAGGAAGATGATGCAGTTAGTCTTGATAGGCTCGGGTCAAAGGTAAGGGGAGGAGGTCTTCCCCTATCAGGACACTAAGGAAGGGGAATAAGGAGAGAAGAGGGAAGGTGAATGAAACTACAAGGAGAAAAGGGAGGGGGATACAGCAGTGATACAAAGTGAATAAATTTCAATTAATTAATTAATAAGAATTTGAAGAAATATCCAGAGACAATGAGGGATATTTGACCTGAAAGATAAGTTAAGACAATGTAATCATTATGGATCTACTGCCATACAGCTTTGTAGAGTACTGGGAGCTCAAGGAAATTTGATCAGGAGAAGAAACAGGATGAGGCAACAGCAAGAGGCAACAAAGGAACATGATGACTTGTATATTTATAAATATAGAGAAGGGTCTAGTCCTCAGAGATGGCTTGACTGCCAACTTTGCTGAAGTCTTTTCCACATTCTGCTGTGAACAGCAAAATCCTACATGGGAAAGCTGCAACTCAGACTCTCTGTTTCTCTCATCTGTTTATGTCTGGCATTTGCCTGTCTCTCTGTCCTGAATGGATATCACGTTCACTCCTGTCAAGGAAATGCCTACCCCTTTTTCAAACAAGAGAGAGGATAGAGAGTTTTACATAAACTTAGATGTTAAGTTAATGAAGACTCAGAGCTATAATGAGTATAATGAGTATAATGAGTTATAGTGAGTTATAATGAGTTCTCCAATAACCTCATGAAACTGAAAAGCCTCTGTAAAGCAAAGGACACTGTCATCAGAACAAAACAACAGCCTACAGATTGGGAAAGGATTTTCACCAATCCTATATCTGACAGAGGGCTAATATCCAGAATATATAAAGAACTTAAGAAGTTAAAAAGCAACAAATCAAGTAACCCAATTAAAAAATGGATTAAAGAGCTAAACAGAATTCTCAATAGAGGAACATCGAATGGCAGAGAAACACTTAAAGAAATGTTCAACATCCTTAGTCATCAGGGAATTGCAAACCAAAACGACCCTGAGATTTCACCCATCAGAATGGTTAAGATCAAAAACTCAAGTGACAACACATGCTGGAGAGGATATGGAGAAAGGGAAACCCTCCTTCACTGCTGGTGGGAATGTAAACTTGTACAATCACTTTGGAAATCAATCTGGTGCTTTCTCAGACAATTAAGAATAGTGCTTCCTCAAGATCCAGATGTACCACTCTTAGGCATATATCCAAAATATGTTCAAGTATACAACAAGGACATTTGCTCAACCATGTTTGTAGCAGCTTGATTTGTAATAGCCAGAACTGGAAACAACCCAGATGTTCCTCAGTTGAGGAATGGATACAGAAATTGTGGTATATGTACACAATGGAATATTACTCAGCAATTAAAAACAAGGAAATAATGAAATTAACATGCAAATTGTAAGAACTGGAAAAGATCATCCTGAGTGAGGTATCCCATAAACAAAAAAACACACATGGTATATACTCACTCATAAGTGGATATTAGACATATAACAGGATAATCATACTAAAATCTGTATACCTAAGGAAGCTAATCAAGAAGGAGGACCCTGGTACAATGTTCAGTCTTCATTCAGAAAGCCAAATGAGATGGACATCAGAAGAGGGAGAAAACAGGAAACAGGACAGTAGCCTATCACAGAGGACCTCTGAAAGACTCTTCCCAGCAGGGTATCAAAACATATGCTGAGATTCATAGCCAAACTTTTTGCAAAGTGCAGGGAATCTTATGAAAGAAGGAGGAGATAGAAAGACCTGGAAGAACAGGCGTTCCACAAGGAGAGCAACAGAACCAAAAATTCTGGGCACAGGGGTCTTTCCTGAGACTGATACTCCAACCAAGGGCCATGCATGAAGATAACTTAGAACCCCTGAACAGAAGTAGCCCATGGCAGCTCAGTGTCCAAGAGGGTTCCCCAATATTAGGAACAGGGACCATTTCTGACATGAACTCAGTAGCTGGCTCTTTGATCACCTCTACCTGAGGGGGGAGTAGCCTTGCCAGGTCACAGAGGAAGACAGTGCAGCCAGTCCTGATGAGTCCTGATAGGCTAGGGTCAGATGGAAGGGGAAGATGACCTACCTTATCATTTGACTGGGGGAGGATCACAGGAGAACAAGAGGGAGGGTGGGTGGGATTGGGAGGGAATGGGGGCTACAGCTGGGATACAAAGTGAATAAACTGTAATTAATAAAAATAAAAAAATTTCAAAAAGAGTTCCCCAATATATACATTGTTAGATCATTCTTGGTTTCTGCTTTTGAAGGAAGGAAGTGGAATGTTTTTGAAAGTATAGAGATCAACAAGCCGTTTGTGTGTGTCAGACATCTGTAAACTTGGGCCATAATGTTACTTTTCTTATTAGATAACTTCTGCTTTTAGTATTTGAACATAAATTTCTCAAGACAAAGACTGCTATTGCCTTAAGCTCTTGAATTTTTCATTTGTTTCTGAGCCTGTTTTCTAAATAATGTTCAATTATTTGCTAGGAGGCGATCATCAGACAAACATAATTTCACTGCAATAAGAGTTTAGCACTCCTTTGGGAAAGAATAGCTCCTTCACAGCCATTTCACTGTCAGAATGTGTAATACACAGTGATAATGATGCCTCTCTTCTATAGAAATAGGAGCACAGACTGATAACTAAGAGCTGTGAAGGGACCTTCAAAGCTCTGCCTTGGCAGGCTATTCTGGGACCTGTTTGAGATGAAGAAGCCCTTTAATAAGTACTTAATTCTCATTATGGGCAATTTAGTACCCTGGATGTCTAGGAAGGACAGCAGGCTAACTCCTTTATTAATTCTCATCAATTTATAATTTTCTTACAATTGCTTTTTCTTCTGCCTTCCAAGCCTCAATCAGAAGTTAAAATGTTTTCAGATCTTGGGTAACCTAAGCTCTTAAGTGCTAAATACAAGAGAAAAATAAATGGCAATAGCTATTAGGAGTTTTATGATCACAGAAAAAAAAATTAAATGTGTTGAAAAGAAAAGAGTGATGCAGTGTTTCCAGGAAGCAGAAGTGACAAAGATATAGTTCCGGAAAGAAAGAAACTGTCATAAAAGGAAAGTAAACTAACTTGCCCAAATGTGCACATGGAGTGTGTTGGGAACTTGGAATCAAAGAGGTTGAGTAGGAATGGTGTTGGGTCATTGGGTAGGGAGTAAACTATTGTAACAGAGCTCTTTTAGGATGACGTTTATGAGTTAGGTTAATAAGGAAACTAAAGTTTTGGCTGTTGAAGATGCTGCATGTCTCGCTCTTGTGGACAAACCAACCATTGTGAACAGAAGATCCAGGCTCCCTAAGAGGAATGTAGAGCCAAGTTAGTGTGCATATGTTTGCATGCATGTATATACACATGCATACTGAGAGGGTAGTTGTTGGGAGATGATTATTTTGCAAGTAGAAAATATGCAAAGATATGCTTGTCATTCACGTTTTGGTTCCAGAGTCCATAATGAGGTAGAATAATTAGCCTCATGGAATCCATGGGATACGGAATGTGGAAAATATGCACTCATGGGTCCATTGCCAGAGTTCACAAACTCTCAAAAACTGCTCTATCTATAATTACTCACCAGGTATTTGACTTCAAGCAGTCCATGGTTTGATTTCATCATATCACTCCTATACAGACCCAAATCCAAGATTCTCTTCACATTATCTTTTACTTCATTGGTTTTGGGGCATTTTCTGTTGCCTGTATAATTTTTAAAAACGTGATTTTTATTGTCTTTTTTAAGTTCACTCACTTTTTGATTTGCTTATAATTTATATAGAAAGCTCCAAGAAAAAAGACAGTTTGAAAATCTACTGATAGTAGATTATCAATTGGAAATATCGAAGGATGTACAGCAGAGACCAAGTATAGATGTTTTGTGTTCATTAGGTACAAGCTTAGATCCAAGCAACAGCCACTGGCTGACTCATTGGCTTCAGTTTCCCTTTAGCAAGGATTGGTTATTTTTCTTCTTCTTCCTTAAGGCATCTCTTATCTTCATGGACAGCAAGAGTTAATTTAATTACTTGTGTTATTGTTGTCTCTACTCTTATCACTCAAGTCCCTAAACTTCCTGTCATCTAAACAAGTGGATTTTTCCTGCCAGAAGTATAAATGAATTCATGAGCTTTGCCTTTAACTCTGACGAATAGCATCCTTAGCATCTCAAACTCCCTGAACACTCACTTATTCTCTGGACCAAACATCTTTCTTTTGCAAACTCCCACAGGAATCTCTAATGTTTTTCGTTAGTTCTTCTTCCATCTTCTTTGGAGTCTGTCTCTCTGTGTTAATGATCACAGGGCTTCATTAGGTTTGGATGATGTTTTTGAATGTTTTCTAATTCTATCATCTTTAAACATCCCATGCCTTCGCTCTCCCTACCACCATTTATCCTTCCCGTTTGGGCCACATCATATCTTCTAAGTACACATAAAATATATTACAAGTGGCTTTAGGGGTTCAGATATCTCTCCATATTTGCTATTTGAATATTGAAGAAGGTAACGGCTGTGCTCACTATCAAATTTATTAGTAACCTGATCAAATCAACTATGTAATCTTGTTGCATTTTGGGGAGAGATGATAAGTCTAGGAAAAGAATCTGGCACACATCACAGAGAGCTAAAACTGCCTATACATGGTTTCTACCAGAGTCTGGCACTTTACCTAGAGCTGAATCTTTGGGGCAGATTAACTATTTGTATTTTGTAAAAGTGTTTACATGTATTTATTTATTATTTTATATTTGAGTCTGTTCATGTGTCAAGATAAGAAGACAATGTGTGGAATACAGTGATTTTTTTTTCTTAACATGTGGGTTTTAAGGATAAACTCACCTTGTCAGGGTGAACGTCCAGTGCCTCTACCTGCTCAGCTATATCACTGGCCTTTTTTGATATAAGTGTGTGTGTGTGTCTGTGTGTGAAAATCAGCATTTTTCTTTACTTTATAATATTTTTCAATAAAAATACTTCAATAACTAAATTTTCTTATTTTATTTTTTCTTTATTAATTATACTTTATACACTTTGTATCCCCCCTGTGGTTCCCTCCCTCCTCCCGTCCCAATCCCTCCCTTCCTCCACCCTTTGCATGCATGCCCCTCCCCAAGTCCACTGATAGGGGAGGTCTTCTTTTCCTTCCTTCTGATCTTAGTCAATTAGGTCTCATCAGGAGTGTCTGCAGTGTCATCTTCTGTGGCCTGGTAATGCTGCTTCCTCCTCAGGGGGAGGTAATTAAAGAGCAGGCCAATCAGTTCATGTCAGAGACAGTCCCTGTTCCTATTACAATGGAACCCACTTGGATACTGAACTGCCATGGGCTACATCTGTGCAGGGGTCTTAGGTTATCTCCGTGCATAGTCCTTGGTTGGAGTATCAAATAACTGAATTTTCAATACTGGCTTTTGAGAATAAACTCAAAGGAATCTAAGCTTACCCATAATTGTTGTGGAACTGTCATAATAGTAAAGTCAAGAACTCAGATTTCGGTCTAAGACCATTAACAAACAGGTGGATAGAGAAAGTAGGTTATATGTTCCCAGTGAAGCTTAAAAATACGTGTGTGTGTGTGTGTGTGTGTGTGTGTGTGTGTGTGTGTGTGTGTATGTGTGGAGTGCAGAGGTCAGAGGACAAATTCTAGGAGTTGGTTGGTTCTGTCCTTCCAACATGTGGATCCTGGTGGATGAAATGCAAGTCATCAGGCTTTGCAGAAAACATCTTAACATCTTAATTTGCCTCTTGCTACCTCTGCCAAACGTGGAATTTTGTTTAGCCACAATGAAGAATAAAAGTATGTTATTTGGGAAAAAAAGTGGATTTGGATACCACCATATTAAACATATTAAGTCAGATCCCAAAAGACAGCAAGTAGAACCTTGACATATACATAGATGAATGATGTGTGTGTGTGTGTGTGTTCATACTCTGTTCCATTTCTCAGTCCTGCTATTTTATGCACGTTAAAATCACACCATGTGAAAAACATTAATTTTCTATATTAAGAAAATTTATTGAGGAATCAAATAATATCTATTTCAGCCAGCAGGACTCAAAGCATTTACATGGCCAGAGGAAAGATAAGTAACAAGGAAGAACATATAGAAATTATTAAATTAAAAATTTATTCTTCTCTTATATATTACATCTCAATTGCTGTTTCCCCTCCCTTCACTCCTCTGAGTCCCTCTCTGCAAACTTCTCTCTTCCCCAGATCCCTCCTCCTCTTTTTCATATATGAGTGAATGTGTGTGTGCTTGAATATGGCCCAAACAAATTGCATACTTTGGCAAAATATCATTACAAAACGTATTGCTTTATACAACAAATACAGTATTTAAAAGGTTTAAATAAAAGGTACATATGCTTACTAATGGGGTCAGATGGCAGAAACCCAAAGCCAAATATCAGACTAAGCTCAGGGAACCCCCAAAAGAGAAGAGGAAGGACTGTAGGAAGCAGAGGGGTTGAGGACACCACAAGAATATGGCTCACAGAATCAACTAAGCAGGGCTCATAAAGAGACTGATGTGACAGTTGGGGTACCTGTAAGAGTCTGAGGTAGGTCCTCTGCATATATGTTACGGTTGTATAGTTTGGTGTTCCTATGAAACTCCTAATATTGGGAATAGGAGTTGTCTCTTACTCTTTTGCCTGCTCTTGAGACCCATTTTCTCCTACTGGGAGAAAATCATATCATATCAAATCATATCATCCAGCCTTGATATGAGAGTATATGCCTGGTCTTATAGTAGTTTGTTATGTTGTGTTCCATTGATATCCCCAGGAGCCCTGTTCTTTTCTGAAAGGAAACAAGTGTCAAGCAATCTGGGGGAGAGAAGAGGTTGCAGGGAGGGATTGGGAGAAGTGGAGGGAGGAAAAACTGCAGTTGGCATGTAATATATAAGAGAAGAATAAATTTTTAAAGGCACATATGTTTGTATGAGTCTAAGTCTAACTGAAGATTTATTTTTAACTCTATGAATGTTTTGATAAGACCCGTGACTCCCACAATGTTACCCAAAGGAAAAAGAAATCTGCTAGGACAGGTGAGTGCTGTGCTCAGTGATCCCTGAAATACTTACTAGCTAACAAATATATTTGAATTTGAATTTGAGTTTGCCCTCAAAAATGGGTTATGACAGTGTAAAATCATGCTGCATAAAAATATAAAGTGCACACACACACAAAAAAATAAACGGTATTCTTCTCACTCGACTTCAAACAAGACAATAGAAAATTAATGAATGACCATTAAAGCATCAGAATTAGAATAAAGCAGCCAAAACCAGATGCTTCTCAGTTTGTTGAGATGCTCAAATCTGAGTGTGAGAAGCACATAGCAAAGAAGTGACTACATGAAGCAAAAGATAAAAGGGACAATGTAATTTTGCATCTTTGGCCATGATAGAAGATACCCATCATTGGTTCTGTGGAGATGTTAGAATGTTAGAAATGTTTGCATTGGTGGCAATGAGGCATAACATCTCTTTGTTTTATGCTGTCATAGTAATAGAATTTTACTTTCATTATGTGATGATGTGAGGCAATACAACGTCCTCATGAAGAGATGGGGTGAGGTGAAGGGTGTAGACAGTGTCAAGTCTACATTAAGCCATTTTCTAAAAAGCCATTACTTCACAGGCATTGTGAAATTGTAACATCTGATCTGATAATTGAGTTAGCATAAGGACTAATGAACAGGTACTATGCCCATTATGGCCATGCAAATACATACATACATACATACATACATACATACATACATAACATAAGAGGTGCACACACACACACACACACACACACACACACACACACACACAAACACACACACAGAGTTATGTATATGACAACCATTTCAAAGTCCTTAACAGATCTTCAGATTCTCATTTTGTCCTATCCAACACCTGTATTCCCCAGCCCTAGTCAGTTTTTCTACATTAGTGATCCTCTTATTCTTAGTTTATAAGAAAAAAAAAATACAGAAGGCCTGGTTTTCCCTCTTGACCAACCAGTACTAAAGATACCTCGTAACTTTGTTCTTGCATTGTTGGTTTCTAAAGCAACTGTGCCCGACTGCCTGCCCCACTCCCTTTACTGCCCCAGAACCCAGATTCAGGGCTGTTAAGGCTTCCCCGAATGCTATCCACGTGAGATGAGAGAGTAGGGAAAAGTATTAATGTTCTCTCAGGACCATGAGTCCTGCAGGTTCTCAGGGAACCACTGTCTCGAGGAGTTTATAGTTCTCAGACAGAGGCTAGTGTCCGGCTGAGCATGGATCCCTGATCTAGGATGCTCTTTCCTGGATCCCACTGCCCACTCTTTTCCACAATGTGCTGTACTACACCTTTGGTAATGAGACTTTTGAAAGAGAGGCTGATACTTTACTGCGTGCATTTCAGCTGCAAGTCTTCTACCAAGAGCCCATGGATAGAATAAGAGAAAGGAAGGAGACATAGCGAGATAGGCCCAGTTTGAACAGTGGGTCTCGATTCTGATGCTGTGTTGTTCACTAAGCTCTGGAGGTCTGAGCTAGAAAATGTGCTTACAGGAAGCAGAAGTGGAGCTATACCACAATACACCCACCATGGCCTTCCCATTTTCACCTATGCGAAAGCTTTCCACTGTGCGCCGTGGAACTAGGCAGTAGGATGCCACTGACACAGAAGGATCTTCTGCTTTCTTCTCCATCTCTTCATACATAACATAATTTGTCATTTTAAACACATTTTCTGTTTCAGTTTGGTTTTGTTCACTCTCCCTTCCCACAGCACCAACACACCTGACACAGCCCACTATGCTTTCTGAAGTGCATGAGTGACTTGAGGTGCCTGTGTCCTACTCACTGAGTGATTGGCATGCTATAATGGGCCCTCCACATGCATTTCATCTTCTCACTCTGAGAAGAAGCTTGGGCTTTCCTGCATCCATTCCCCCTACCTTTCCACAGAAACAGCCTCAGCTCCTTCCTGATGCGTTAATCTTATCTCCACAAATTTTGTGAACTCTTGACTGTTTAGCCCATGATTTCCTTAATCATTTTTTTTCTCTGATTTGTGCTGTTAGCTGCTTAGCTCACCTCAGTGTGTTGACTCCCTCTCCCTATCACCTGCTGTATCAAATGCCTGGAAACAAGGGGCTGTCTGAGTTGGCCTAGTTTGTAATACACACCATGGCCCAATGCAGCTTGTGGAGAAAAGGGTCATTTCATCTTACTGAGTCTAGTCTATCATCAAGGGACGCTAAAGCAAGAACTAAGAAGTAGGAACTGAGGTAGAGGTCATGCAAGAATGCTGCCTACTGGCTTGTTTCCTCTGGCTTCTTCAGCTTCTTTTCTTATACAGCTCACACCACCTGCCTAGGGATGCAACAGTCTGCAGTAAGCTAGGGCGTCCTATGTGCACTTTCAATTAAGACTATATCCAAAATAAGAAAATACCCCACAGACATGTGTAATGGAAGTTTTGGTTTCTTTATATGTTATCTAAATATGTTTTTTTTTTTTTAAATCCCAAGTGTGGGATTTTAGTTGGGCTATTGCCAGCTGGTGATGGCTTTCCACATTTGGCACAGAGAGGTGCGTGTGAGGGCCTTCTGTGTGGCTTTCGGTGTTGGTGTGTGGTGTGTAGCAGTTTAGCAAGACCCAAGAGATGAACTGTGTGGCGGTGTGGAGCAGACAGAGAGAAAGCCTTCGAGGCACAGCAGCATGGAGGAGCCTGCTAGCTGCAGCTGCAGTTGACGGAGATAAAAGAACCCCTGACCCTTCTTATTCGGGAAAACACCAAATGGTGGATGATGCCGGTGCAGCAGTAGGGCCCAGAAGACCCGGGGCCCAGGATTAGGAGGCAGTGGCTTGACATTGCATTGAGTGTATGGAAATCTTGCCATCCTTGTCTTGATCATCACTCTGCATGACGGTACTCTTAGCCTCATTGCGGCTGCAGTACTATGTACCCCTTCTTCCTCTTGTGTCAGAAGGCCTTCTTCATCTATACTTACCACTCTGTGGTGTTGATCTGAGCATGGGCAGGGCATTTTTATCTGTCTAGGACCAGGTAAAGTCCATCTTTGTAGTCTCCATACTTCATCGTCCCCACTGATAATTCTTCTCTCACACTATAAAAATCTAGTGGACATACATCATTGTTTAAATAACTCAAAGCCAAGTGAATATGAGCCTGATACTGATAGTTAAGGAATAAATAACTCCCTTTTGTACAGCCTGCCCCTTCTTTTCTCCCTCAGAATCATCTCCAAGTCCTAGAATTAGGGTCATTTGCATAATGCTCCCAAGGCTGCTTTTCTGAAAGCACCATGGCCTGTGGCTGGTAAAGCAAAGATGGAGAAGCCAGGTGGAAGAAATGGTAATGACGCTGTGGGTAACAGGGTGGGAGGACACGATCAAGGCATTCCTTGGTAATCTGTGGGTAGTCAGAGAAGTCATGAGACCTTGGAAGGTGGGAATAGCTCTGGTGTCCAGTTTTCTATACTGGATTGAGTCTGAACTGAGCTGGGATTAACGGAGCAGGACTAACTCTCTCCACAGGATAGCTCGAGAAGAAACCTAAGAAACAATATTCAGTGTGGACAGTCACAGTGAGGGGAGCAGGAAAATGAAGAAAGGCCACTCTGGTATGCAGTTGGCACCCAGGCAGATCATGCTAAAGGCACTGACCTCTTACTTTATTCAAATAAGACATTTTACATTTTTGTCAATCACCAGAGGAACTTTTTACATTTGTGAGTCTTGCTAGACAGACAGTTTCAGTTTCTCTTGAAAAGTATATCTGTGAAAACATATTTTCAGCCTGAGAACTTTCTACCCTCCACCTCTCAAGGGATCAATTATTTTTACTGCTTACAAACTTTGTGAAAAACTGAAGAAGCAAGTGGGGAACAATTATTCCTGATATACAGACTCTCTATATCTTGTCCTCCTAAACTAATCAGTTCATAATCCTCTTGGAGTTGCCTCTGGAAAGTCACCTTCTTGTTTTCTTTCATCTCTGCACATTACATTCTTCGAGTATTAAGAGAGAGCAAGGCTTTGTAGCACTGCACTACTTGTATTTCACAGCGTTTGCTCAGAACCAGGTCTCCTATCTAGTCAGTTTGAGGAAGAGGTGAGCTGCCTAAGGGCTCCATAGTCATCACTCACCACACTCAGCATCCCTCTGTATTCATAGCATTCTCAAGAAAACTCACCTGTGGTCCTTGGCTGCTCCTACATCAGCATCTCTGGAGAGCTTGTTAGAATTTCAGGACCTTGTCAAACCCTGAAGTAGGATTTGTTTCTTTTCAAAAACAAGATTCCCAGGTGATTTCTATACACATTAATATTTAAGCTGCACTGATCTACATGATATATTGGTAGAATTTTCAAGTAGGAAATTGTGTATGAATGTTCTTGTTTGGGGTCTGGGAAATACAAGCGTCTGGTTGAATATTACTAGTATACACATGGTCCTGAGCTAGATCCCCAGCAAAACACACACACACACACACACACACACACACACACACACACACACATACAGAGAGAGAGACAGGCAGACAGACAGACAGGGACAGGGAGAGAGACAGACAGACAGAAAGGAGAGACAGAGACACACAGAAAGAGAAAGAGAGAGAGAAAGAGAAAGAGTCTGTCTCAACTGCAATGTGAAGGGCACTAGGAAAGAAATTTGATATCATGTCTACATTTGTTTCTGGAAGAGCCAACCCCCTGAGGAGCATTTTCCTCATCTAATTTCTGGCATCAGTAACCAGGACAAAAGCTCCTCAGAGTCTCATCCTATCCTACTGAGTAACTTTAGCCAGATGGTCCAGCCTTTGAGCTGCTTCTACAATACTGTGTACAGAGACATAGATATGATTTGGTTTCACTACTCTGTCTTGCTGAGAAGGCCCATAGTGTGCATAATGTCAAATGAAGCACCTGAATAGATGGGGAATAATTGTGACAGCTTTCCAAGTTGCTGGAAGGCAACGAGAGCTTCCAATTCTAAGTTAAGATAGTTGTTAGGAAAACTTACCCTGGTTTAAGTCATGTTTTTATTAAACCACAGAGTCATGGAATTGCAAGGGAGCTTGTAGCTCCCTCACTGAGGCTCAGTACCCCTCAGCCCCATTGAGTGCAAGCATTTCCTGACAAACTCATTCATATTCTTGGCTTATATATTCCACTAAAAGCAAGCCCAGAAATGGAGCACTCCAAAGTGAACAATAATAACAAAAATGGTTTAATTGTAGAAAATTTAAAATATAAGTTGTAGTCATTATGTGAAATATGACTCTCTTTAACGTTTACTTACTGTCTAGTATGTTTCTATTTGTGTTATATAAGCTGATTAGTGGAAAACTCAGGTATTACATACTTCCCTAACAGAGTATTTATGAGGGAGATGTTGCCTTTCACCAATTTCCTAGAGCCCTCACTGTCCGCTCTGCCCCTTCTGGTCTCTGTCAGGTGGATGTTCGATTATTTAAGTATTATTAATTATGCAAAAAACTAAGTGTGGTAATGTGTAGCAGGAACTCTCTTCTTTTGGCTTGGGGACTGCTTTTTCTGTTACCATCAACTACAATCAAATTCCATGGCTCAGGTCACAGTATTAGCTCATGTTCTAAGTTCATGCAAAAAAAATTAGTCTCAGTTTCTAAGACAGCCAGGAGTTATTGGGTACTGCTGTACGAGGCTATACTCCAAGCCAATCACCCTCATCTTTAGGAGTTTGACTGGGCTTTCTTGCAAATGATCATCACAACTCAACTGGTTGACTGTTGACATTTCCTCATGAAAGGAGAGGGCCAGGAGGGTTATGGGACCCTCGTCAGAATGTTCATCCCCCAGTCCAATCCAGCTGAATAAAATTTTGCCCTTATTCCATGTGGTCCCTGGGTCTCAGGGGTCGGTTAGAGTATGTAGCCAGAAAAGCACTTGGGGGGGGGGTGCTTAGTGTTCTCATCCATAGGGATGTCATCATCCACGCTGTATGCAGACCTTCTAAAGTGGCTGCCGTAACACATCATCCATGGCTCTGTAAATAATTCTAATAAAGTCACTGGTTCTTTAGGATGAACTTTGGTGGAATCAGCCTTTGGTTTGCTTTGGGAACCTTAGGAAGAGGGATAGATGTTTGTATCTCCTCCACATACAGAGGTTTAGCAACAGATACTAATTACATTTTAGAACCAGAAGATACATGGTAATACATGGCATGATACCTGATTTGAGGAGCTCAGAATTTTGCATGGGAAGATAAAACTGCATACATTATCATATGCAAAGCATTCTGGAGTGCGGTGGAGAACCTCATTGTTTTGCTTAATTTAAAGAATCTTTGCTACTTAACTCGAACTTGGAAGTATAAAGAACGATATCACTGACAGAAATATAAAAATTAATTTCTGAGAAACAACTTAAAATACAAACTAATGCAGACAAATATAGTACCTAGTATAAGCAATCAAGTCTAAGAGATGGAATTAATAAGTCAAATTTCTAGAGAGTGGCCTTGTGTATTAACTGATCCAATCTATGTTCCTTGGGGGATTTGTGAATGTTCTTTGCAAGATTTGCTGCTTCTTGCAATAGGCACAATCTTATTACAATAAACTTCAAATATACACTATGGACATCTGTTTAGACATCTCTGCATATCAGGGCAATGATTTATTCACAAAAGATACTATTTACCTGAGTTCTACAGTTTTATTGCTTACAATTTTTCAAATAACTGAAGGAAGTTGAGAGAGGGCTTAGCTCCATTGAGAAACTTGTTTTACGTTTTAGAAGCATCCCAATTGGTCCAACACTGTTTTTTCAGGTCTTCATTGAGGGAAAGTATGTTGAAGACAGCTGGAGGGCTAAGGATATCATCTTCTGGTCTCCTCTTCTGAGTTTGTGGAATGGTAGAGGATATCAAATTTCCTTTTCTTTATAGTTAACGTGCACCATGACATTGATAAGGGACTCAAATGAGTCCTTTGGACACAATTTCAAAGGTAGAAGACTCAAAAACTTCTGGGTAAGTCTTTCCCAGCTGGGAGATGTAATGGGAACACAAGCAAGAATTGGGATCCAGCTGCTGGTGGAAAAGGCAAGTCTTCTCACATTTGAGGCTCTCCGTGCGCATGAGAAATAGTAACTCAGAATGGTAAAGCTTACTCCCATAGAACTGAAAGAGAAGGAGATGACAATGGTGCTGGGACTGAATGAGAAAACTCAGAGGCAGAATGATGCTTATATCCTGGAGACAATCACTTCTTATACAGAACCTATTGCGAATTTGTCAAGAATTAAACACAGCCACAAGTAACAAAGTCATAGGCAAGAAAGTGATGCTGAAACAAGGGCAAAGTTACTTTAAATAACATGGTAAGCCATGTCTTATTCCTAACTCCACTTAGGAAACTTTTTGTCATCTATACCATATCAAGGTGGCAGAAATGTGGCACTACTTAGTATCTTTGCTCAGTACCACATTCAGTGATGAATCATTTGAAAGTGAACATGATGAGAATATCGACACCATGAAAGTGGGAAATCTTTAGATGACAGCACAGGGAGAGCTTGTGGTGGATACATCACAGCTTTATTCATAATAACCAGAAACTGGAAACAACCTAGATGTCCCTCAATTGAAGAATGGATAAAGAAAACATGCTATGTTGCACAATGGGATACTACTCAGCTATTAAAAACATGGAGATCTTGAAATTTGCAGTAAAATGGATGGAACTAGAAAATATCTTCCTGAGTGAGGTAACCCAAACCCAAAAAGACACACATGCTATGTATTCAATTATAAATAGATATTAGCCATAAAGTACAGGAAAACATGCTACAGTCCACAGACCTGAAGAAGCTAAGTAAAAAGGATGACCCAAGCAAGGATGCTTGAATCTCACTCAGAAGGAGAAATAGGCATTAGAGTGAATGGAGGAAAGAAACTGGGCAGAAGATGGGATGGTGAGGAGAGTGTGAATGGGGAGTAGGAGTAGGGAGAGAGAACCAGGTGAGAGAATGGAAATCTCTGAGATTCGCCAGAGGCCCCAGGAAGTCTTGGGGGTCACCTTAGCTGAGACTACTAGCAGTGGGGGATATGGAACCTGAAGTGGCCATTTCCTGTAGCCAGGCAGGACTTACAGTGAAGGGATAAGAGCACCAAACCACCCATATAACCTTATAGCTCCCAAAATTTGTCCTGTCTACAAGATGGTCAGGGACAAAGATGGAGCTAAGATTGAGGGAATGGTCAAGGTCAACCAAAGACTGCTCCTACTTGACACCCATCCCATGGGTAAGAACCAGTCACTAACACTATTAATGATACTCTGCGATGCTTATAGATAGGAACCTATCATAACTCCTCTAAGAGGCTTCACCCAAATCCTCATGAAAACAGATGCAGAGACCCAAAGCCAAACATTAGACATAGCTCAGGGAGTCCTATGGAAGAGTTAGAGAAATGATTGAGGGAGCTAGAGAGATCATGGAATCCACAAGAAGACCTACATAGTAAATCAACCTGGGCCCATGGAGGCTCACAGAGACTGAACCACCAACTAAAAGTATGCATGGGCTGGTTCTAGGTCCTCTGGCCATATGTAATAGAAGCAGAGCTTGGTCTTCATGTGGATCCCCCAACAACTGGAGCAGGGGCCCTCTCTGACTCTGATGCCCCCTTTTGGATCCAGTTCCCCTGGATCTGCCTTGTCTCAGTGGGAGACAATGTGCCTATTCCTGCTTTTCCTTAATGTGCCAGGGCAGGTTGGTTTCCATGGATGACCTCCTCCTTCACTGAGAAGAGAGGAGAATGGGGGGAGGGATGTGTGAGAGAAGACTAGAGGGACAACTAAATGTAAAGTGAATAAATAGATAAGATTTGTATAATAAAAAACCCTAGGGAAAGGAAAGGCAGTTCTGTGGTTCTCTTCAATGCCTAGTTTTACACAGTGAAACAAACAAACAAAAGCCGTCTTCCTTAGTATCTGTTAAACATTATGACAAGAAACATACTTATTTTGGAAAATTAAACGGTTAAATAATGATTGAAACCACCAAGGCTACTAGAGAAAATTTCAAACTTGTATTCAGTTTTATGAAACTTTTGTTGTTTGAGAATTTCATACATACATATAATGCATTTTGATTAAACTGACTCCCCTTTCTCTCACCTCCAAATCTTTCTCTATAACCCCTCCATAACCTTTCCCTCCCACCTTCCTGTGCTCTTTCCTGAAATGTTTAAGAATGTCATTTTTAAAATTTCGTGTGTGTAGGTGTTTTATCTGCACCTTTGTATGTGCAGCACATATGCCTTCAGAGCTTGTGGATGTCAGAAGACAATTTTGGATGCCCTGGAACTGGAATTGCTCATGGTTGTGAACTGCCAGGTGGATGCTAGGGAATCCAGTTAGCTCTTTATATTTGCATGAGTGTAGGATCCTCTACTGAAGCATGAGTTACCTCATAAAAGACACATTCTTTAAGAACACAGACTCTTATATTTTTGGTTGTGAACCTAGCCTTTAACAGCTAAGTCATATACCACTCCTAGGCAAAGATCCAAAATATAAGTACAAAACAAGGACATTTGCTCAACCACATTCATAGCAGATTTATTTGTAATAGCCAGAACCTGCAAGCAACCCAGATGTCCCTCAGCTGAGGAATGGATACAGAAATTGTGTTACTTTTACACAGTGGAATACTACTCAGCAATTAAAAACAAGGAAAGCATGAAATTTGCAGGCAAATAGTGGAATCTAGAAAAGGTCATCCTGAGTGAGGTATCCCAGAAGCAGAAAGACATACACGGTGTATACTCACTTAAAAGTGGATATTAGACATATAATATAGGATAAACATACTAAAATCTGTACACCTAAAAAAGCTAAACAAGGAGAACCGTGGGCAAGATGCTCAGTCCTCACTCAGAAAGGCAAATGGGACGGACAGTGGAAGGAGAAAACAGGAAACAGGACAGGAGGGCCTCTGAAAGACTGTAACCAGCAGTGTATCAAAGCAGATGCTCAAGCTCATAACCAAACTTTGGGCAAAGTGCAGGGAATCTTATGAAAGAAGGGGGAGATAGAAAGACTTGGAGGGAAGGGGAGCTCCACAAGGAGAGCAACAGAACCAAAAAATCTTGGCCTAGGGGAGTTTTCTGAGACTGATACTCCAAACAAGGACCATGCATGGAGATAATCTAGAACCCCTGCTCAGATGTAGCCCATGGCAGCTCAGTATCCAAGTGGGTTCCCTAGTAAGGGGAACAGGGACCATCTCTGACATAAACTCATGGGGTGCTTCTTTGATCACCTCTCCCTGAGGGGGGAGCAGCCTTGTCAGGTCACAGAGGAAGACAGTGGAGCCAGTCCTGGTGAGACCTGATAGTGTAGGGTCAAATGGAAGGGGAGGAGGACCTCCCCTATCAGTGGACTTAGAGAGGGACACGGGGGGAGATGAGGGAAGGAGGGTAGGTTTGGGAAAGACTGAGGAATGGGGCTACAGCTGGGACACAAAGTGAATAAACTAATTAATATAAAAAAATAAAAATAAAAAAAGAACACTGACTCTCTGTCTCTAAGAAGTCTCTTTGGCGAGAGGAGGAATTTTATGAGTTCCTCCATGATCCATGCAAGGATTTTTCTGACTTGACCTTGACCGGGTCTGTGTAAGCAGCCATAGCTGCTGTGAGTTCACACGTGCATTGGTGCTGATGTGACAGGTATGCAGTGTTTTTACCTCAGGCACCCCTGGCTCTCACGCTCTTTCTACCTGCCTTCTTCTTGATTATCCCCAAGCCTTGACAGACACAGGCTCACATGTAGAGTTGGGCACTCTACAGTCCCTTATTTTCTGCACATTGGCCATTTATGGGTCTCTGTAAAAATTGCCCTCTACTGTAAAAAGAAGCTTCTCTGGTAAGTGTTAGGAGAGGCATTACTCTATGGACACCAGAAACTGGACAGGCAGGTGAAATTTTAAAATTTACACACAAAGACATTTTTCATCTTTCCCAGCTTCCAAAATTCCATTTATGCAGCCTTCATTACTGCTGCCATAAGGGGCTTATTCCCAAGTTTAAATAGTTAGTTTAGTTTACATTTTCTCATTAGAAGTATCCATACCTTTATGCCATGCTCTCTAATCCTCTCAGTTGAAAACCAACCAAATTTTGGGTTCCCATTGGGGTTTACATATGTGGCAAAGAAATATAAACTTGTACAATCACTTTGGAAATCAATCTGGCTCTTTCTCAGAAAACTGGGAATAAAGTGACCTCAAGACCCAGCTATACCACTCCTGGGCATATATCCGAAAGAAGCTCAACCATACAAAAAAGACATTTGCTCAACTGTGTTCATAACAGCTTTATTCATAAGAGCTGAAAACAAGTTAGATGTCCCTCAACCGAAGAATGGATATAGAAATTGTGGTACATTTATACAAGGGACTACTACTCAGGAATTAAAAACAAGGAAATAAGACATTTGGAGGCAATGGAACTAGAACAGGTGAGGTAGCGTAGAAGCAGAAAGACACTCATGGTATATAGTCACTTATAAGTGGATATTAGCCATATAATATAGAATAAACATACTAAAATCTACAGACCTGAAGAAGCTAAACAAGGAACCTAGGGAAAATGCTTAATTCTTATTCAGAAAGGCAAACAGGACAGACACAGAAGCAGTAGAATAGAGGAAACAGGATGGGGTCCTACCACAGATGTCCTCTAAAATACTCCACTCAGCAGGAGATTGAAGCATATGCAGGACTCACAGCCAAACTTTGGACAGAGTGCAAGGGAGTCTTATGGAAGAAAAGGGATAAAAGGGATATAGAAGTACCTGGAGGGGACAGGAGCTCCACAAGGAAACCAACAAGGCCAAAAAAAAAAAAAAAAAAAAAAAAAAAAAAAAAAAAGCTGGGCCTGGGTAGGGGGGGGAGTGCTACAGAGACAGATGGATTAACCAAAGACCATGCATGAAGAGGACCTAGACCTCCTGCTCAGATGAAGCCCATAGACAGCTTAGGCTCCATATGTGTTCCCTAGTAAGGGGAAAAGAGACAGTTTCTGCCATGAACTCGGTTGACTGCTCCTTGATCACTTCTCTCTGGTGGGGAGACCTAGCCAGCCCACAGAGGAGAGGATCCAGGCAGTCCTGGTGGGACCTGATAGGCTAGGATAAGACACTAGGAGGACTTCCCCTATCAGTGGACCAGGGATGAGAGTTAGGGGAGGAAGAGAGGGAGAGGGTGGGACCTGGAGGAGATGAGGGAGGGGCCCACTACCAGTATACAAAGTGAATAAATTGCAAAAAAAAAAAATAGTAATAATTAAAAAAAAAGGATTCTTGCATCAGTCATTTAGAACTCAATTTATTCTAGAACACTGGGGTAGGAATGCTAGACAACTAGAGAGAGAGTGCAAAAAGAATATGAGCTGGGAAAACATCTCACAGCCCTGACATCTTGCCTACACTTAGATGAGTTCTCAGCATGTGTCACAACCTTGCCCTTCTCCCATCCTGAGACGGCTCTTCAGGGTACACTATTTCTGTGAAGCGGAATGGGCTGGAGAGCTGTGCCAGAAGGACTTATGTACTGATAAAAGCTATTCTCATTTTCTTGGTAAAGGAGTATTGCAGCAAACGACTGTAAATCCACCATGCAATTAACAGTGACTATGACTGAATAAAAATATTTGTTTAAAATTTAAAAAATGTCTTACATAAGTTTGAAGTATTTACAGATGCTACTGCAATAATAACACATTAACCTTTAAAAGTGACATTGCTATTTGAATGGCTTCCTTGAATTAGCTGTGTGATGTTTTCATTTTTTGAGTTAATTAGAATAAAGTGATTTTAGTTTAAAAAAATAGAGCAAATATAAGTGACATTGAATCTATAGTTGCCTTCTACCAACAGGTGTCCCTTTCAAGTGATGACAACTAACCACACAATCACTGATAGAAGGGGTATTAGAATTATTGACAACTTAGACAGAAGTTCAATAGAGCCACACTAAACAGGAGCTTATATGAAGGAAAATGACCAGCTTCAGATCCTAAGACTCTTAATTAATTCTACCTTCAATCCAGATAGAAGAAGAAATCCCAAGGCTGAACAGATAAGAAGAATTAAACTCTCTTAGCACTTCTACCATTTCTTTCACTAACTCATTCACCTCTCGCTAGTTACCTGACCCATGAGTGTCAGAAACACTGCCTAACTGTAGCCCCAGAATTTGTGCCTTTGTTGTGAGCTCACATAAATTCTTTATTATGAGAAATAGAAATCAGCCACATTCCTCTTTCAGTATAGAGCAAAACTTGTGAGATTCCACTGTCCATTTCTTTTCTACTCAACAGCATATTCTGAGCAGACTTCTACTTGTAATGTATGATTAATGAATCTGTATTTCACCAAATCACTATGGAAGCAAACTAAATGGAAATTATGTGTAAAAAGAGTTTATAAAGTTTTAGAAGATGTATAAAATAAAGTAGTGTTAGTAGAATCGTTCTTACCAATCATATTTTAGTTTATAATATGAACAATATACAGAATGGTAAACAGAATTTAACTTTACTTAAAATGTATCCGTTGGTACAACAGTCACAACCACAGAGTGATGGCTCTGATGTGTAAAGAAGACTCAATGTTTTGGACTAGAAACTGAAACCAGGGACTTAAAAAGAATTGTACTTGGATGAAAGGCATTTCCGGAAAAAGCCCATTTCCAGAAAGCCAAAGAAAGTGGAGCCTTCTTGGCTCCTCATTCTGGAATGGCACAAGAAGAGGCAATGGGCTCACAGCTGAGCGGTGTCTCCTAAGCTGAACTCTGTACTAACTGTCTTTTTTTTTTTTTACTTTTTTAAATTTATTTATTTTTTATATTAATCACAGCTGTAGCCCCTCCTTCCTTCCCTTTCAATCCTACCCTCCCTCTCTCATCTTCTCCCTGCCCCTTTCCAAGTCCACTAATAGGGGGGACCTCCTCCCCTTCCATCTGACCCTAGCTTATCAAATCTCTTCAGGCCTGGCTACTAACTGTCTTAAAGCAACCTAGCTTGCTTGATTTTAAAATTTATTTATTATTTTTAGGTTTTAAATTTAAATATATTCACATCATTTTCTTTTTCCTTTTTCTCCTTCCAAAAGCTCAAGTAGACATTTTTTTTCTAAAGACTGACATTTTCAGTGAATAACTTTTTACATCTAAGAGTATGTTCTTCCTTATAATTTATAGTGCCAAAATTGAAGGGTTCAGTTTGATAAACTAAGAAATATTTATAAAAAGATTGTGTCAAAAGAAGTCAAATTGAAGCTATTGTAGAAAAATTATGGATTAAGTTAAAATAAAGCTGACTCCACTTTTCCCTGAACCACAGTTCTTTGATAAAGGCCTTGGTAATGGAATTATTTTAAAATTTCATGCTATAATTAAGGCAAAAAAGAAAACTAGAGCTGGCATTTTATTCCGTAGTTAACTTGAGACAGAACGTTATACACATATACACACACATCTCTATGTGTATACATTTATATTTGTATCTATTTACATTCATATAGGCTTGTTCAAAGACACTTGCAGTATAACTGTAATACCCTGTGTGGGTGAAACTAGAGAGAAGTTCATTTTATTTTTATCTGAATATATGCTCCCTGGAATCCAACTCCCAATACATTTCTTCAACCAAATACAATTTACCTTAATTTTATTTGCACGTGTGCAGTTACCTGCAGAGGCCACCAGAGTCCGTGGAGTTGGAATTACTGACAATTGTGCACTACCTGACATGGTTGCTGGAACTGAAGTCAAGACTGCTAAAAGAACAAGAATCTCTCTTAACTATTGACCCATCTCTCCAGCTCCTGTCTTGTTTAATTTAAATTCATTCTGTACACATTTTTTGATGGATTATGCTTTCAGGAAGGTGTCTCTCAGCTCTTGAGTGGTCTCCATGCTTCTCCTGTTTTCTGTCATGAAAGCTTCCATAAACTCATCTTCCTCTGTTGAATCACATTAGCCCATCAGGAAAGTGCTTTGATGATCCACTGGGAGTAACTCTGTATTATTATTGTTTCATTCAGCTAAATGAAACTTCTTTTTATTACGTTGTGCCCATTTTAGTGATTAACATGTAGAGGCCACTCAATTTTGGAGAAATGAATGAAAAACAAATAGAAAAATGATCAAATAATAAACTACATATATAGACTTCGCACACATTGAGAAACAAGTGTATTGTTTTGTTATGTTTCCTATTAATTTTATGTGCCTAAAGAACTCATGGAACATGTACTCAGCCATGGAAATCATTTATAATAGATGGGTACACCAAAAAACACATGTGGACATGTTTACATATGTATGCACACTGAAGCTAGGTTACATATTTTAATCAAAAATAACACATCATTAAATACAAAGCACCTGCATTTCCCCTGCTCTGACAGTTTCAGTCCTATCTCCCAAGATCTGTGATAACTTTATAGTTTTCACTGCTTTCATAGAGGACCCCTCCAATGCACAATAGTCTTCTCATTCTTCCCGTAATTTGGCTTTTCCCTGAACTACAAGGCTCAGTCTATTCATGTTCTATTGGTTTATGACAGTATCTTGTAGAGGCCTTTCATCCTCTGTGTCTGCCTTAACAGTCTCATTGTGGATGATAGAGATAAAAGGGTAGACAAAGAAAGTGAAAATAGTTGTTAACAAGGCTAAAACCTTATTCAGTTGTGCAGGGTATGCTCTGCAAAGACTGTTAGACAGAAATATGGTGCTGCTGTACCCAACGAGGGACAGTGTAAGGAAATGTACAACGGGAGAAAGTCTTCTGGAGGTATCAGGCATAGGAAATCTACAACACAGTACACACAAAGTAACCATAGGAGACGAAGTTAATCAGGAAAGAGCTGAGGACAAAAGCCAATACTAAAATGTCATGGTTCCAGCAGGAGGAAACGGAAAAGAAAAGAACATTAGGTACAGTGAACTTAAGTGGTTAGTGTTGTTGCCATGCCAATAGTTAAAATGAGTTACAGAGATGACAATGTATATCACAAATAGGAATGAAGTTTATCAGCCAGCCACAGCCAGCTAGACACAACCTGGCCCATTAAAGCAATATAACATAGCAAGTGGTCACAAAATGGCTAAAGCTATGGCTTGCAGGAAGGGAGGTAGAACCCAGGGTAAAGAGGAAGAAGAAATGGACCATGGGATGAGTGAAGAAAATGTCTTTATCCTGGATCAGGAAATCAAAATTTAACCTGGAACCATAGTCAAAGTATTCCCAACAATGAAAATAATCATGAAGAAGTACATCAAAGGGTGTAGGGCACTGTTTTCTATGAGGGTATTTCTCATGATGAGGTAAAAAAAAATATTGAGGACAGATACTAAAGAAACTGCTGCTGGGCAAAGAATGAGAAACCCAAGAGGACAGGAAAGACCCAGAAATATGACTCTTACTTGCCAGGATTCAAGGGCTGGATCCCGCACAGAAGGAAAACAGGCAAGAAATCATTAATCATGAAACTCGACATTACCAGAACACAGACAGGGAACAGGAAGAGAAATGTGAGGAGACAATAACTGATTAACAGAGGGATAGAAGAAAAAAAAAAAAAAACAGACAGGAGTTTTTAAAAGATATTAGAGCAGCAAACATCAACGCTTAGAGAAAAAAAGAGGAAATAAAAGAAACAGAAGGAAGGAAAGTCAAAAAACAGAAGAGGAAGAAACAGAAAGAGAGAAAATTTGTAAAACGGAGAGTTATGCATCAGTCTCTGCTAGCACCGACCAAGGACCATTCATGGAAAGAAACTAGATTCCCTGTTCAGATGTAACCCATAGGCAGATCAGTCTCCATGTGGGTTTCCAAGTAAGGGGAGCAGGAGCAGTCTCTAACATGAACTCAGTTGCCTGCTCTTTGATCACTTCCCCTTAGTGTTGCAGCCTTAACAGGCCACAGAGGAAGAGGATCCAGGCAGTCCTGATGAGACTTGATAGGCTAGGGAGATGACAAGGGAGGAGGACTCCTTTTAGTGAATGAGAGGGGGAGGGGGAAGAAGAAGAAAGGAAGGGACCAGGAGGAGATGAGGGAAGGGCTACAATCAGGATATAAAGTGAACAAATTGTAAAAATAAAAATAAAAAAATAAAAAAGGAGAGTAATAAAATTCCTAGAAGTCTTCAGTGTAGGTTGGTGCTGAGTCTGTGCTATAACCCAAACACTATGATGAAGACCCGCTTTAAAGGGTTCTTGAAAAGCTTCCTTGTGGGAACTCTCATGTATTCATATTTGTTTGTTAGTTATCTTAAACAAAGTGAAAAATTAGTGTTTGGGTCAATGAGTTTTTGAGTACTGATTTTTAGCAAAGACTGAGGTCAGGAGATACCCTTGGGAGTCTAGGCAGCTGTTCTGTCCAAGACTGTTGGCTTTAGGGGTCTATGTGAGATCCTTTCACTGCTGCAGCATCTGCCCTATGCTTCTCATTTCATGTCCCTCTTCTTTAGTGGTACAGGCCATGAATTGTGGAGCCACACCTTGTGTTGTGATTCTGGCTCAAATATTTGTTTCTGATAGATCAGAAATCTGTTCATCTCTTACTGCCTTGGTCTTTGTTTATTCACTTATAGTTTGAAGATGGTGATAATACTCCACTTCTACAGCTATTTTAGATTAAATAGTAAATGTAACATCACAGTTCACACAACTGTACTAAGAATTAAATGAATAACTTCTACTAATTTCCACTTGTTATGATTTTCATGGTGGTGGATGTTCCATATCCTTTATTTATTAGCCTTCCATATTTCCTGAGTATCAGCATGTGTGTGGCCAAAACCTGATTTAGCACCTTAGAATAACAGTTCACTAAATGAATATTGTAAATTATTTAACACACAAGAAACAAAATTATTTCAGTGCAAACTACCAAAAGCATAAAAAACAGCTGTGTATAGACAATTTTGACTTTCTTTGGCCCCATAAAAAAACTTTTTTTGAGACAGTGTCCTGGTAAGTCAGTAATGGCAGTCTAATTTTAAAAAATTGTTCATTGGTGTCACTGTTAAACTTTGATCATAGTTCTGAATTTCTTGTTTTGCATTAACTAAAGTCAACTCAGTCTGTATGTGTGTGCAACACAAGACTCTGATAAGTATGCAAACACGGACCACATTCTTTTTAGCCTCTAAGCCATATTCCTTTCACTGCTCTCATTTAGGCATTAATTCCTGGAAGATCCTCATGGATATGTGCTTATCTGAATTTTCTCCAGCATTATCTAAAGGCTTTTGAAAATGAAAAAAGATTAGAAAACTATATTAATCCTACAAATAGTTGCGTATTTAGATCGGGGCACATAGAAGACTTGGTCTCAAATTCCTGTAAGAAAATGCCCACCTGAGAGACAAAGGCGAAAGCTTGCTAAGAACCATCCCGGGCTTTGAAGAACTCAGTAACTTTTGAGTCACAGCCCTTCATCTCAGAGATATTCAAACCTTTAGGTAGCTCAACTCTGTTAACCAACAATAACACAAAGACTTCAAACACAAGGTTAACAATGAAGATAGTACAAGTCAGCCTAAAAAGTAAGAGCTTGGGAGAGTACATTAGAGAACTGATAGCATCTGGGCCTGGAATTGAGTTTTAGGGCTCAACCATAAATAGTAAGAATGAGTTTGCATCATTACTATTGAGAAAGCTATAATACTCTCAAAACATTAGGAAACTTTGGAGAAGAGGGGATAGAAAGATTGTAAGAGCTAGAGTTTAGGGAGGATTGATGTAAAATGCTGTCTTTTGGCCATGACAGGACCATTGCGCTTATGAGCTCACAGTAATTGTGCTTGTCAGAACAGATCTGCACAAGGTCAATCAAGCCAGGCAAAATTGTAGCTCGTGTGGGTCAGAATCTCACAGAGAGTTACTGAAAGTTATTGAGAGTTGCTGGCAGTTGGTGGCTGCTAGAGGAAGGAAAGTCAGTTTTTGTCAGAGGGGTTCCTTCTGTCAGGTTGATCTGCTTACCCTCATCATATTCAGGCTGAATTAACTGGACTCAGTGGATTATAAAGAAAAAAAAGAGGGCATGGAGGGAGTTGGGAGACATTGTAAACTGGTCGAGTGGTTGGATATAATCATGATGCAATGTATACGTGCATGCAATTCTGAAACAAAATAATAGAAACAAGTTGAAGAAATGAATACATTGCTAATAGGAAGCTCAGGCAGGTAAATATAAGTGTTAATGAGAGGAAGCGTGAGAACGTGAAGAACACATGGGAAAGGGTTATTGGGCCTTCAGAACTGTATTTTCTGTAGTTTGGGGGAAATGCCACCTCTTTAGTGACTAAAGCAATGTAATTTGCTATTTTATAGACTCCACAGTCAGAAGTTTGATACAGGCCTCCACGGGTTCAAGTCATTATATCCTTGTATTCTCCCCATGCCTTCTCAGTTTTCAAAGGTTGCCCATATTCCTTGACTCATGGTTTTGCTCCTCTGTAATCAAAGCCATTGTCATTATGTGTCTTTGTCCATTCTTCTTTATAACCTCTCTATTAGAGAATTCAGAAAGATTTCTGGGAAACTTTCTAGAGAAATACTCTACGTTGACATGGCTGGTGGATTAGAGTCTACTTACCTAGATCACTGAGGGTAAGCCTCATCTCAAAGTCCAGAGCCACACATTTTGTTGCACAAGTTATATCTCTACAATCTCTTAAAAAATAGTTTGAGAATTTTGTACAATGTATTTTGGTCATAGTCACCCTTCATCCAACAAATCTTCCAAGATCCATCAGCCCATTCCTTCCCACTCATCAAGAACAATTTGTACTGATCAAATATTCTTGGAAACATGGCCTTCCACTGAAGTGTGGTTAGCATATCAGGAACTATACAGTCAGAGAAATGATCCCTTCTCCAAGCAGCTAAAAATTGTCAACAGATCCTATGCTAGTAATGTAACTTCATGTCTAATTCCCATCTCTCTGATGAGATGTGGTCTATCTTGGGCTTTTATAGGTCTTGTGCATGATGTCACAACCACTGTGAGTGTATATGTATAGCCATCCTATTATGTTCAGGACATACTGTTTCTTTATGACTCTTACACTCTTTTTCCTCCCCCTGGGGATGAGTAGAGTCTTTCAGAGGCTTTCTGTGGTAGGCTTCTGTCCTGTTCCCTATTTTCTCCCTCTTTCGATGTCTATCCAGTTTGCCCTTCTGACTGAGGATTGAGCATCTTACCCAGGGTCCTCTTTCTTGCTTAGATTCTTTAGGTGTACAGATTTTTGTGTTTATACTATATTATAAGTCTAATGTCCAGTTATAAGTGAGTATATACCGTGTGTGTCTTTCTGCTTCTGGGTTACCTCACTCAGGATGATCTTTTCTAGTTCTCACAATTTGCCTACAAATTTCATGCTTTCCTTGTTTTTAATTGCTGAGTAGTATTCCACTGTGTAAATGTACCACAATTTCTGTGTCCATTCCTCAGTTGAGGGATATCTGGGTTGTTTCCAGATTCTGGCTATTACAAATAAACCTGAAACAAATATGTTGAGCAAATATCCTTGTTGTATACTTGAGCATATTTTAGATATATGCCTAGGAGTGGTGTAGCTGGATCTTGAGGTAGCACTTTTCCTAATTGCCTGAGAAAGTGCCCGATTGATTTCCAAAGTGATTGTACAAGTTTACATTCCCACCAGCAGTGAAGGAGGGTTCCCCTTTCTCCACAGCCTTTCCAGCATGTGTTGTCACTTGAGTTTTTGATCTTAGCCATTGTGATGGGTGGGTATAAGATGAAATCTCAGGGTTGTTTGAATTTGCATTTCCCTGATAACTAAGGATGCTGAGCATTTCTTTTTTTTTAATTTTTAATTTTTTATTTTTTATATTAATCATATGTTATTTACTTTGTATCCCAGCTGTAGCCCCCTCCCTTATTCCCTCCCAATCCCACCCTCCCTCCCTCATCTTCTCCCTGCCCCTTTCCAATTCCACTAACAGGGGAGGACCTCCTCCCCCTCCATCTGACCCAAGCTTATCAAGTCTCCTCAGGACTGGCTGCAATGTCCTCTTCTGTGGCCTAGCCAAGCTGCTTTTCCCTCATGGGAGGGGAGTGGAAGAGCTCGCTATTGATTTCCTGTCAGAAATAGTCCCTGTTCCCCTTATTAGAGAACCCATTTGGACACTGAGCTACCATGGGCTTTATCCGAGCAGGGGTTCTAGGTTATATCCATACATGGTCCTTGGTTGGAGGAACAGTCTCATGAAAGACCCCTGTGTCCTGGTATATTTGGACCTTGTGGTGCTCCTGTACTCTCCAGGTCTTACTAACACCCGCTTCTTTCATATGATTCTCTGCACTTTCTTTAAGCGTTTCTCTGCCATTTGATATTCCTCTATTGAGAAATCTCTGTTTAGCTCTGTACCCCATTTTTTAATTGGATTACTTGATTTGCTGCTGTTTAGCTTCTTGAGTTCTTCGTATATTCTTCATACTTTATATTCGCCCTCTGTCAGATATAGGGTTGGTGAAGATATTTCCCAGTCTGTAGTCTGTTATCTTGTTCTGATGACAGTGTCCTATGCTTCACAGAAGCTTTTCAGTTTCATGAGGTCTCATTTATTGATTGTTGATCTTCTGAGACTGATACTCCAACCAAGGACCATGCATGGAGATAACCTAGAACATGGCACAGATGTGGCCCATGGCAGCTCATTCTCTAAGAAGGTTCCCTAGTAAGGGGACAGGGCTGTTTCTGACATGAACTCAGTGGCTTGCTCTTTGATCACCTCCCCCTGAGGGGGTAGCAGCCCTACCAGGCCACAGAGGAAGTCAATTTCCTTTGAGACCCAAAGCATGTTTAACACTGTCAATTTTTGTTTCCTCTACAGTCTTCCCAAACAGGAAAAGCTGAGACATAAGAGACTGAAAGAATTACTCTAGTGACATTTAGTTCTGTCTTCTGAGATTCTCCACAATGAAGACCGATCATAAATCTCTTTTCTTATTTTCTTCCTTTAGTTGTCAAGATGAATAAGAAAATGTAGCCATTGCTGTGGTTATCTGAGTAGATTAGTTCCCTCAGTAACTTCTTATAGTTTAATCTTTTCTTAGTGGATGTTTTCATTGTACTTCTTTGATTACTGTGACTGATTCCTGTAACAACACCATTTTCAGGGGTCCCGAAGTTTCTGACTGAGAAATCCTCCACTCTAGTCTTCTCATAGCACTCACCTGTGCTATGCGTGCCTACAGCAGCTGTTTGTTTCTCTGTGTTAAACCCAAGCAAATGGCAATTGAGTACAGAAAGCTGTTCCTATTGATTCTCATGGTGGTTCTATGTCTTAACTTCTCCATTCTCACCCACTGAGAGTGCAAAAGCAAAAGGAACTTTGGAATACTGCAAACCAGTGATGTCAATTTTGACTATCAATGAGCTCTGCTCTTCACTAGGAAGCATTTCTTAACCTGTGGGTCTCCAGCCCTTTGGGTGTGGAACAATCCTTCCAGAGGGGTCCCCTAAGACCGTTAGAAAACACAGATAATTACATTATGATTCATAACAGCAGCAAAATTATAGTTATGAAGTAGCAACAAAAACAGTTTTATGCTTGTGGGTCAGCACAACATGAGTAACTGTAGTGAAGAATTGTAGCATAGGAAGGTTGAAAACCACTGCTCTAAAGCATCCTGGAAAGTGTTAGAAAATACAAAGCTAAAACTTCTCTTTTTCTACTGTCAGATGGTATATAATCATCCTACTCAAGATTTTCCTACTTATCAGTCACTGAAAACCTAAGCTACCTGCTTCAGTTAGTTTTGAATGCAACCATTGTTGCCCTTTTTAAACTTTAAAGAAAAAATGTTTAAAGTCAGAAAGGATATGCATATATTCCCAGAGGAAATTAGATAATATCATGTCCATCTTTGAGTGAACATTTTCAGGGAAGAAAGAAGAGAGTCTAGGGATTGCAATAATACATTTTTGATACACACGCATACTAAGATTCTGCCCTACATATTTCCTTGACATTTAGCTTGTGTTATCAGATTCTGTCTCATTACCCTGTGCCAGGCTATTTGGTCAAATGGCTCTCTGGTGTCCTCTTTGTCGTGAATACACAACATTGAAATGTAGTTCCACTATGATTGCAGCACAGCTATCTGCACTATTTATTTCTAAATAGTGTCATAAAACCTATAGTGATATAAGGTGACGTAGCAGAGATGTAGGGGTAGATGAAGAGGATAGCCATGTTTGGGATGAAAGCATTTATTTAATTTACCTCCTACTGTTGACAAAATGAGGTGAGGTCACTGAATTTGTTTTCTTTTGGCATTTTGCTCTGTCTATGTGTTCACATGCATCTGTGCCCATGTCATGGTGCACACATAGATATCGGAGAACAGCTTGCAGGAGTCAGTCCTCTTCCACCATGTGAATTTCAGCTATGAAACCCAAGTAGTCAGGCTTACTAGCATGCACCTTCACCTGCCAAGCCATCTCTCCTGTGCTCTCTTTTCTTTGTATGTTTCAAGAATACCATTTTTGTTAGTTACATCTGCTGCCTCCCGGAGATCTATATTATTGCTTTGATTCCTGGCGTTTGTGTGTCTTTGCCATGTCTTCGGTAGTTTCTTAACACATTGTTGCGGATTTCTACTCTGGATACAGGTAAGAGGAGGAGGTCATCCCTCAACTCTGGCACATTAACACACCTAGGAGGGTTAAGTAATCTTTGTAAGGTAAAAAGGGTAGTAGGCAAAGCTCTAGGAGGTTAAGAGAGAATTGATGGTTTCTAATAATATATTGATTACTTCTAACTACCAATTTTAGTAACTCAAAATATCAATGATTATTTTATGTCTCAAAAATGTTTGGATGAAGAATTTGGGTGGGGCTCACTCATCAAGGGGTGTCTTGATACCAAGAGGCAACATAGAAGGTTTTAGGTGTTGGTTGATTGTTCTGGAGGATTCAAGATGGCTTTATTTATATTGTGGGATACTTCAAGGAGAAGTATAGAAATTATGACAAGTGGAGCTCATGACCCCACTATCCTGGTGAATTCAGGGTAGTTGGATGCTTTCTATAGTGGCAGATGTATACCAAACCAGAGTTTTCATAAAAGGAGGCTTACAATGAGTAACTTTAAAAAAGAGATTTGTACGTGTAAGTTTTGCCTACATGTTTGTATGTGCACCATGTGTGTGCTGGTGTGTATGTATGCCAAAAGAGAGCATCAGATTCCATAGATACGGAGTTATAGGTGGTTGTCAGTCACTGTGTCAGTACCAGGGACTGAACCCTGATCCTCTGTAAGAAGCAACAAGGTCTTAAGGTCTGTAAGACCTGTAAGGTCCTCAGTAAGAGCACTGAGCCATCTCTCCAGTCCCACCAACATTGAATAGACTTTATATACTGTCCTTTGATATCAGAAGTGTCACTTTTGTCATACTTATCAAAGTGCTTCAAGTCACAGAAGAGGAATACAATCCATTTTTTGTTACCACTGTGAGGATAATGTCAAAAGACTCATGACATTTTTTCTTTTATTTTATTAATTACATTTTATTCACTTTGTATCCCCCCCCCCCATAAATGCCTCCCTCCTCCCCTCCCGGTCCCACTCTCCCTCCCCCTTCTTCATGCATGCCCCTCCCCAAGTCCACTGATAAGGGAGGTCCTCCTCTCCTTCCTTCTGATCTTAGTCTATCAGATCTCATCAGGAGTGGCTGCATTGTCATCTTCTGTGGCGTGGTAAGGCTGCTCCCCCCATCAGGGGGAGGTGATCAAAGAGCAGGCTAAACAGATTATGTCAGAGGCAGTCCCTCTTCCCATTACTATGGAACCCATTTGGACACTAAACTGCCATGGGCTACATCTGTGCAGGGGTTCTAGGTTATCTCTGTGGCTGGTACTTGGTTGGAGTGTGAGTCTCTGGGAAGACCCCTGTGTTCAAATTTTCTGGTTCTGTTGCTCTCATTGTGGGGTTCCTGTCCTCTCCAGATCTTACTATTTCCTACTTCTTACATAAGATTCCATGCACTCTGCCCCACAGTTGGCCATAAATCTCAGCATCTGCTTTGATAGTCTGCAGGGCAGAGCCTTTCAGAGGCCCTCTGTGGCAGGTTTCTAGGGAAATGCAAATCAAAACGACCCTGAGATTTCACCTTACACCCATCAGAATGGCCAAGATGAAAACCTCAAGTGACAACACATGCTGGAGAGGGTGTGGAGAAAGAGGAACCCTCCTCCACTGCTGGTGGGAATGTAAACTTATACAACCACTCTGGAAGTCAATCTGGTGCTTTCTCAGACAACTAAGAATAGCACTTCCTCAAGATCCAGCCATACTACTCCTAGGCATATATCCAAAAGAGGCTCAAATACACAAAAAGGACATTTGCTCAACCATGTTTGTAGCAGCTTTATTTGTAATAGCCAGAAGCTGGAAACAGCCCAGATGCCCCTCAACTGAAGAATGGATGCAGAAATTATGGTACATCTACACAATGGAGTATTACTCTGCAATGAAAAATAAGGAAATCATGAAATTTGCAGGTAAATGGTGGGACCTGGAAAGGATCATCCTGAGTGAGCTGTCCAAGAAACAGAAAGACACACACAGTATATACTCACTCATATAGACATATAACATAAGATAAATCTATTAAAATCTGTACGTCTAAAGAAACAAATCAAGAGAGAGGACGCTGACTAAAATGCTCAATCCCCGTCCCAAAAGGCAAAGAGGGTAGACATCAGAAGAAGAAAACAGGAATCATGATATTTTTAAAAGGCAGTCACAATAAACCAACAACATTTTCTTGTCTTACTGCTTAGCTATCTATATAGTATCTGATCCTGCAGTGAAGAAATGTTACTAACCTACTCTTTTCTTTTTATTTTTCTTTCCAGAGAGGAAAATGTTAGAGTATTCACAGTCAAGGTTATGTTTACCCCAATGCTACTCCTCAGTCTTAGTCTATGTACAATGTAGCAGACATATTGCTTCCTGCCATATTACCTGAGTCATATGCATGCTTAAAAGAACAGAAAAAAAAATAACATCTTTGCTACAACATTTGTAATAGCAAGCAAGTGTGACCAGCCTAGATATCCATGAACAGAAGAATGGAGAATGCAAATGTGGCAAATATTCACAATGAAATTTTTACTTAGCTACCAAGAAAAGTGAAATTATGAACATTTAAGGAAAATAAATAGAACTGGAAAATGTTATATTAAGTGAAGTAACCAAGTCTCAGAACATTGCAATCACTCTCATATATGGATCCCTACTTCCATTTTTTGTATGTATGTGAATAAGGTTTCTAAGAGTGGTTATATGAAACTAGATATGAAACTAGGAAAATGGAAAAGAAGTGTTGAAAACCTGGGGTTAGGGAGAGGGAGGAGGCAAAAGGTCACAGGTGACATAAAATTGGAAAGGAGACCACTCAGAGTGAAAGGATATAAGTGGTGGAAGTGGAGTGGGAAAAAGCAAAGAAAAGCAACAATTTTGTTAGAAAAATGCTGCTTTAGGCTCATGCAGGTGGTCACACCTGTTCTGTATTCATGATTGCAACAGCCATGTCATACCCAGAAGAAAGCACCTAAATGCACTCTTACTTATCTTTAGAGCCTGCATTCATTGCAGTTCTTTTGGGTTACTCCTAGGGTCTTGGAGGGAGTGATATTTATATTTTTTATTTATTTTTATATTAATTACAGTTTATTCACTTTGTATCCCAGCTGTAGCCCCCTCCCTCATTACTTCCCAATCCCACCTTTCCTCCCTCAATTCCTCCCTGCCCCTCTCTAAGTCCACTGATAGGGGAGGTCCTCCTCCCCTTCCATCTGACCTTAACTTATCAGGTAACAGGACTGGCTGCATTGTCCTCCTCTGTGGCCTGGCAAGGCTGATCTACCTCAGGGGGAGGTAATCAAAGAGCCAGCCACTGAGTTCATGTCAGAAACAGTCCTTGTACACCTTACTAGTGTGCCCACTTGGATACTGAGCTGCCATGGGCTACATCTGTGTAGGGGCTCTAGGTTATCTCCATCAATGGTTCTTGGTTGGAGTATCAGTCTCAGAAAAGATCCCTGTGCCCAGATATTTTGGTACTGTTGCTCTCCTTGTAGAGCTCCTATCCTCTCCAGGTCTTACTATCTCCCCCTTCTTTCATAAGATTCCCTGTACTCTGCCCAAAGTTTGGTTATGAGTCTCAGCATCTGCTTTGATACACTGCTGGGTAGAGTCTTTCAGAAGCCCTCTGTGGTAGGCTCCTGTCCTGTTTTCCTGTTTTCTCCTTCTTCCAATGTCCATCTTGTTTATCTTTTTGAGTGAGGATTGATCATATCACCCAGCGTCCTCCTTCTTGCTTGGTTTCTTTAGGTGTACAGATTTGTGTAGATTTATCCTATATTATATGTCTAGTCCACTCATAAAGGAGTATATACAGTGTGTGTCTTTCTGCTTCTGGGATAGCTCACTCAGGATGATTTTTTCTAGATCCCACCAATTGCCTGAAAGTTTCACGATTTCCTTGTTTTTAATTGCTGAGTAGTATTCCATTGTGTAAATGTACCACAATTTCTGTATCCATTCCTCTGTTGAGGGACATCTGGATTACTGCATGGTCCTGGCATAGAAACAGAATTGTGGATCAATGGAATCAAATAGAAGACCCAGCAATAAACCCACACACCTATGAATACTTGATTTTTGACAAAGAAGCCAAAATCATCCAATGGAAAAAAGACAACATCTTCAACAAATGATGCTGGTCTACCTGAATGTCTACATGTAGAAAAATGCAAATAGATCCATACTCATCACCATCCACAAAACTAAAGTCCAAGTGGGTCAAAGACCTCAACATAAAACCAGACACATTAAATTGGTTAGAAGAAAAAGTGGGGAAGAGCCTAGAACTCATTGGCACAGGAGACAATTTTCTGAACAGAATACCAACAGCACAGGCTCTAAGATCAACAATCTATAAATGGGACATCATGAAACTGAAAAGCTTCTGTAAAGCAAAAAACAGTGTCGTCAGAACAAAAAGACAGCCTACAGACTGGGAAAGGATCTTCACCAACCCTATATCTGACAGAGGGCCAATATCCAGAATATATAAAGAACTAAAAAAGTTAAACAGCAACAAATCAAGTAATCTAATTAAAAAATGGGGTACAGAGCTAAACAGAGAATTCTCTGTAGAGGAATATAGAATGGCAGAGAAACACTTGAAGAAATGCTCAATGTCCTTAATCATCAGGAAGATGCAAATCCAAATGACCCTGAGATTTCACCTTACACTCATCAGAATGGCTAAGATCAAAAACTCAAGTGACAATACATGCTGGAGAGGATGTGCAGATAGGGGAACCCTCCTCCATTGCTGTTGGGAATGTAAACTTGTATAACCACTTTGGAAATCAATCTGGTGCTTTCTCAGACAACTAGGAATAGCGCTTCCTCAAGATCCAGCCATACCACTCCTAGGCATATATCCAAAAGATGCTCAAGTACACAACAAGGACATTTGCTCAACCATGTTTGTAACAGCTTTATTTGTAATAGCCAAAACCTAGGAGTGACATTTGTGATGGCGCTCTCGGTCTTCACTTATTCTCAGCACATTATCACTTATTCTCAGCACATTAATCATTATGAGTCCATAGTTTGACCGTCACCCACTGACCAAAAAAAAAAAAGGCTTCTCTAATCAGGGTTGAGAGCTACACTACCTATAGTTCTAAACTAAATGTTTAGAAGGCAGTTTTACTGCATGTCCACTTGGTACAATGTCAGTAGTTGATTTTCCATGGCAGATCCGCAGTACCAGAACCATGTTCCCTCCTGTGGAATGTGGCTGAAAGCCATTGAAGAAGTGGTTGAATATCTGCATCACACTCCTTCCACTTCTGCATCAGTGAGCAGATTGTCTCAGACAGTTCAGTATTATACCATGCAGGGTCTACAGCTGGGTGTGATCGCTGCTGATTTTCTCTTCCAAGTCTTTGCACACCACCTCTGGTGGTGTGAGAGCTAGCCAAGAGAGAAAAAGATCCTGCCCCATTCTGGTGTGGTTTCTTTGCATCCTTTATTAAGATGTATGTTGCCTTGAGAAATAGGATCTTACTGCATTTTTGGTAGACAACCAAGAAAAATGAGAACTTCTTAGAATGTTTTGGGCACTTCTAGGGCATCTGGCCAAGAATTTAGAGAAAGTCATACTATGCTTAGCACTTGGAATTTGATCTGAAAACCTCTGATTTTCTTGGATCAACCTTTAACCATTCATGTAGAACACTTTAGGAGATAGTAAATATTTTTAAAAATCATCATGTTAATTAGGTTCTCATGAAACCTAATTAACTTTAGGCTATTACTTTATAATACTAAATTTTATCTCCCCCCCATATGCACATTACAAGTCCTCAAAACCATCTTGCTTTGCAAAATCAGTTTATTTTGACTGATTTCAGAAACAGTTACTGAGACATCTAAAACAGATATTAGTGATAGACTATATTTGATGTACTTGTCATATATGTTTTCAAACCACATAGCCAGCCTAGATTTTTGCAGATATTACAATGCATCACTTCAGATGTGAGATAAATTTTTGTTTGTGTATCATGTGATAATGAATATCTCCTTCTCAGATTCATCATTTGCCCTTGAAATATTTCCACAAGAGGCAATCTTCCTATAAGAATTCTCTCATCTGTGAGTCATCCCCTTTGTGTTTTTTTTTTCTCCACAGATATCTTCCATCTTCAAGTTCAGAGCAGTAGAAAAATGCTATGTTTTCCATTCATGTTCTGATTTGTCAGAATAATAAAGAGACAAGAATAAAAGCGAGGCAAATTTATCATGAATGCATTGGACACCAGTGTCATCCAGGACAAATGTCAACATTCCATATACCTGACTAGAATCACTTTCAATTTTTAACCCAGTTAATAATTGTTGCTAAAAATCAATTATTATGTGCACACAATTATTATGTGCCTACTTTGAATAAAGATTGTTTCCAAAGACTCAGCCTAAACTTTTTCTGTTCTTTTTCCTTACCAGCTTAGGGCAAATAACACTTGTATATAAGCAACAATTGCTATGAATTTAGTATCCATTATTAAAAGAAGACATTGTACTAGTTATTTGAGACCATTGTAAAAAACACAGGAGAAAAGGAATTCACATTTCTGGATTTATAATAATCATGAAATTATTTATGTGTGAGAAGGTTATTTTTTTTGAGATAGTACAGTAATTAGCCCCAGCTGGCTGTGAACTTACTATGTAAACATACCTGGCTGTGAATTTTTATCTTCCTGCCTCAATTTCCCAGGTGTTGTGCATCTGTTCAACCATGTCTGTCTGTCTACCCATATTAGTTTCCTAGACAAGCATATAGGATACGTAGAATTCAAGTGATACCCTATGTTTCTAGGTCACTATATGTTGGGGGCTGAGATTCAAGCTGTGGTTTTACCAACCTGACAAACAACATTTCTTTTAGTAATGTAATGACCCCAATAATAATTAGTTTCACTGAAATTACTCACACTACGTGAAAAGTAAGCCTAAATTTTTTTTTTTTTAAAAATTAAAAAAAAAAGAAAGAAAATTAAGCCTAGCATGACTGAGGCCTTATATTCAGTCACACTTTGCTCTTTCCTGAAGGTAATTTCTCAGTAAAAATACTGATTGATTTTGCTTCATTTGAGCTCAGGGGAAGTCAGGTGATTTGCTTAGGTGAGATTGATGTGGGAGGGAACAAAGTGAGTCAGTTCTTCACAGAAGACTTAGGAGGCAACATTTGATCTCCCATCCTCTTTGTGCATAAAAGAATGTATTAAAATAAAGCTGCCACTGCTCTGGGTCCCTGAGGGGTAATTGTGAGTACAGCCTGCTCCCTGGACAATGACATACATGTGGCATTCGTGAGAAACAAGCCCAGCTGCAACACTTGACTTGCTCATTCCTTCAGCATGAATGCACAGCAGCCAATGCTGTCGTTATCCCGCCCACACTGCCTGGGCTTTCTCTTACCATCTCTGTGCTAAACTATCATGTTCCTTGTGTTCAAAGGTAAAGACAGGCAGAGGTTCAGAGAACAGACGACAGAGAGAGAAAAGTGTTGTCGTGGGGACTGTGATCCAGAGATAGAGCTATAAAAGCAGCAATTAGATAAGAGAAAAACAAAAGAAAACAAACACTAACTGTAGAGAGAAGCTGAAGTGTCCAAAGTAGACCAAGAAGACCAGTCAGGAAGCAGCAAAAATGAACGGAGAACCCTGGGACACAGGAAATTACAGCAGAAGGGACAGAATTGATGGAAGTCACCCAGAAATCCTCAAATTGAGTTGGCTTTATTACTGACTAGGCAAGGCCAGACAGAGCACCGAACACAGCCAAACTACCCACGGAGACGATCTGGATGCCCTGGAGCTGAAACCCCTCGGAGTGAAGTCTCATCTCCAGCTCTCTGTCAGTAGCAAAGCTACTCTGTAATGGACCAACGGGGAGCGGTGATACACTGAAATCTATTGGAGTGACCACGTGCTGCATGTTTCCAGTGGCTGCCGGCAGAAATGTACCAAGACACAGAGATCTAGATCCAAGCTCTGCAAGTCAAGGAAGATGGGTGGGTGCCGCTGCTCGAGCTCAGAAGATGGAATGAAATGTGTGCAAACTGCTGGCGGTTCTTGGTGCTACGCTGCACCTCTTTCCTCATCCTGCTCCTTCCTGCATCAGAGGGAGCTGACAGTATGAACCCTAGACTGTCTGGGTTTAAATCCTGGCACTACGAATTGCCACTTGGCCAGTGTCACTACTCTTGGAGCTGAAATCTTCTCAGTTGTAAAAAAAAAAAAAAAAAAAAAAAAACAATGGAGATGTTATGCACATCAAACAGGATAATGGCCGCTACAGAAGAGTTTACTAACAGGAGTTATTACTGCTGGCATAGAACACTATTGTTCTCATTCCTTCTTTTTCATTATTTTTAGTAATTTACTCATTTTATATCACGATTGCTGTCCCCTCCCTCATCTCCTCCCAGTCCCTCTCTTCCTTTTTCCCTCTATGCCCCTCTCCTAGACCACAGAAAAGGGGAGCCCTCCTTCCCTACCATCAGACCCTAGCCTATCAAGTCTCATCAGGATCCTCTTCCTCTGTGGCCTGGCAATGCTCCACCATGACCAGGGGGAAGTGATCAAAGTGTGGGCAACAGTATCCATGTCAGAGACAGCCCCTGCTCCCCTTACCAGGGAACCCACACGAAGACCGAGCAGCCCAGGGGCTATATCTGAGCGGGGGTCTAGGTCCTCTCCATGCATGGTCCTTGGTTGGTCCATCAATCTCTGCAGGACTCCTGAGCCCAGATTTGTATGCCTTCTAATCTCACTGCACTTTAATGTGAAAGTGACGTGGAAGTCTGTGTATGGGACCAGTGCTTTTATGCCTTTGTCTGTACATAGTACCATATTTCTTTTAGGTTGCACATGTTAACCTACCTAACTGAATGATACCATAAACAATATACTTGACAACGGAGCAAGTGCAGTACCAAGGAGACACGCATTAGCTATCCATCTATGACCACGAGGATCTTCCCAGAACTCCACGTTTCAGGACTAGATCTGATGCTTAAGCAGTGAAGCCTGAAACCTTCTGTTAATACTCAGCAGCAGGTCTAATTTCAGTGCCTGTATGTGACTGAATCTAAATCCAGTCCTAACTCATCACTGACTCCTCAAACCTGGTCAATGCATCTTAGTTAATAAACACAAAAAGAGCTTTTATTAAGGTGTCTGCCTCAGGTTACTAGTAGAGCCTCCTGCTATGTTGCTGGCGGGGGGGGGGGAGGTTAAGCACAGAGATACTTTCAAGTGAGCGAAAGGCCTTGCACTGGGGTGCCAAAGGGAGGGGCAAGTGACTTCACAAGTTAAAATGTGCTAAAATCTTAGGATGAGGAAAGAGCATCTCTCTCTCTACATCCCAAGGCTTCAGACACTATGATGTGTGGCTAGAAAGACTGGGATCTGCGGTGAACACAGAGGACATTCCTTTTGCTGTGCTTTGCTCCCTGGAGTGAATGTTCCTGATGCTGTTTTTCTTCCCTCTCTCTGTCTGTCTGTCTCTGCCTATCTTTGTTTGTTTCCCTGATATCCCCCCCAAAAAAAAGTCTTAGTCTTGCTGAATTTCAGAACTAATCTAGGGCTGGTGGTAGGATTTAAACTTTAGTTTGGTTTTTATTGAAAATAGGAATAAGAGAAAGAGAGGAGCCTTCTGGTTTGACTGATGCTGATGTCAGATTTAACATCTTTGAGCCAGCACCCTCTGGCTGGCCAGAGCCAGCACCCAGTGGCTTCATCCCATGCCTCTAACAGCACAATGTGCTTGTGTGTGTGCGTGTTGGTTTTCGGCCTGGCTTTGAAGTATACATTTACACAGTAGATGTCTACTAAGCTGTCATTAACTAGAGGCTTTCTATATAAAGAGTGGAAATCTTAGCCTATAAAAATGGTCCCAATATTATGAGAAAAGTAATACTTCCCTTGTATCTTCAAAACTAAATAAGAAATCGTATGTAAGATATAGATAATCATATATCTTCTGGAACATGAAGAGTATGAAAAATGTTAAGGAGCTGGAAGGAGTATATACTAGTCAGTATATCCTTCTTAGCTGCTTTTCCATAGCTCTAGCCCACATTCTGAGGACTTTGGGGCCATGTACTCAAAAGGTATAGACTAAATAAGTGTATGTAGCTTGAGGAAACTCAGCTGTGAAGACTCAGTAACTAAGACCCCTTTGCATCCTGAACCATCGGATCTCCTAAGTGCTCCGGTCCCTCCAGGTCTTTCTATCTCCCCCTTCTTTCATAAGATTCCCTGCACTCTGCCCAAAGTTTGGCTATGAGTCTCAGCCTCTGCTTTGATACCTCAATCAGTAGAGTCTTTCAGAGGCCCTCTGTGGTAAGCTCCTGTCCTGTTCCCTTTCTTCTCCTGCTTCCCATGTCTATCACATTGGTCCTTCTGAGTGAGGACTGAGCATCTTCCCTAGGGTGTCCTTGTTGTTTAGCTTCTTCTTTTTTACTTTTAACATGGGGGAAAACTTTTAATATCACTATTTAAAAATTTATATACATGCAAATGAGATAGTAACCCTGAAAGGTGATTTTTTTTTAATTTCCCCCCTTTTTTTCCTATATATATATATTTTTTTTAACAAAAGTAGACCAACAGAGCCAAAAAAATACTAAGCACCCTGGATGTCCTGCAGAAACTGATATCTCAACCAAGGAAAATGCATGGAAAGGGCCTAAAACCCGGCTCAGATGTAGCCCATAGACTCAGTATCCAAGTAGAGTCCCTAGTAAGGGGACCAGGGGCTTTCTCTGGCATGAATTCAGTGACAGACTCTCTGATCACCTCCCCCTTGGGGATGGGCGCACAGCCTTACCAGGCCACAGAGGAAGACAATGCAAACAGTCCTGATGAGACCTGATAGGCTAGGGTCAAATAGAGGGGAGGTCCGGACCTCCCCTATCAGTGGACTAGAGGAGGGGTATAAGGGGAGACAAAGGAGGGAGGGTGGAATTGGGAGGAGATTAAGGAGGGGGCCACAGCCAGGATACAAATTGAAGAAATTGTAATAAATGATAATAATTAAAAAATGAAAAAAAAATCTCGTAAGCGCTAAGATTGTAGCAGTCACATACTCTAGCTCACATTGTAAGTGCCCATTATAACCAAAACTTTCATTATTTATGTATTTATATATTTGTTTTTTTACTTTTATTAGTTACACTTTATTCACTTTGTATCCCTCGATAAACCCCTTCCTCCTCCCCTCCTAAACCCACCTTCCCTCCCCCTTCTCCACTCATGCCTCTCCCCAAGTCCACTGATAGGGGAGTCCTCCTCTCCTTCCTTCTGATCTTAGTCTATCAGATCACATCAGGAGTGGCTGCATTGTCTCCCTCTGTGGCCTGGTAAGGCTGCTCCCCCCTCAGGGGGAGGTGATCAAAGACCAGGCCAATCAGTTTATGTCAGAGGCAGTCCCTCTTCCCATTACTATGGAACCTACTTGGACACTGAACTGCCATGGGCTACATCTGTGCAGGGGTTCTAGGTTATCTCGGGATGGGGATTGAGCATTTTAGTCAGGGTCCTCTATCTTGATTAGTTTCTTTAGATGTACAGATTTTAGTAGGTTTAACCTATATTACATGTCTATATGAGTGAGTATATAACGTGTGTGTCTTTTTACTTGTTTTTCATTGCTAAGTAATATTCCATTGTGTAGATGTACCACAATTTCTGTATCCATTCTTCAGTTGAGGGGCATCTGGGCTGTTTCCAGCTTCTGGCTATTACAAATAAAGCTGCTACAAACATGGTTGAGTAGATGTCCTTATAAGGGCAATCTATGATCATTGCCTTGCTGTTTTTTGAGCATCTAGTTTATGGTACTATGTGACTTATTCTTATTCTTGATTATTCTTAAATAATGATTCTTCAATATTTTAAAATAATTTAGCCTTTGAAATTTTTATACATCTGTATAATGTGCTTTGATCATATCAACTCCCATCCTTCCCCTCCAACTGCCCACATCCATCCTTCTTACAATGTTCTATATTTTAAGAATTATACTTCCTTTTCAGTGGACTAGAGAAAGAGGGAGTGAGGGTGGGGCTGAGGAAGTTGAGGGAGGGGGCTTCAATCAGGATATATAATATATAGTTAAGAAAAAATTTAAAAAAGGAATTTTGTTTACAACCTGCTAAATCCAGTTAATATTTCCTGTATGTGCATGGATGTGGAGCCATGCTCTAGAGCATGAGTAACCAACCAGTGGCTACAGTCCCAAAGAAAACTGTTCTTCTGTCTCCCAGCACCATCATCTGCGAAGAGCTCCTCACTATGGGTGGCGCCTCATGAACCCCTCCCCAACGATGCTGGAATTCTGATATATGTTGGTCTGGAATAGGTAATCATGGGGGCTATAAGCTCATGAGTACAATGGCCATACCATGTCCAGAAGGCATTTGACAACATTCTTTCTCATCTCCTAGCTCTTACATTCTCGCTTACCCCTCCTTCCATAATGTTTCCTGAGCCTGGGTGGCATTGGGTTTGATATAGATGTCCCATTTAAGACTGAGCTTTTAGTCTCTTATTCTCAACATTATGAATTGTTGTGAATATCAGCATTAACTACTAACCACCATAAAAAGGAAGCTTTTGTGAGCAATGTTGACAGCACACACAGAGAGATTTAAAAACATATTAAGAAGACAGTTTGACAACATGACCATTTAGCAAAACAACAATAGTGTGTTCTTCCCTTAGGTGTGTAAGCTCCCTGATCACGGGCTTTTGACCAGGTTTACAGTACCAGGCATGGATTTTCTCCTATGCAGCCAGCCTCATAACCAAGCAGAAATTGGCTGGTTACCTCTGACAGTCATGCCCCTCTTGTACCGGTGGATATATTTCGCTTGGTGGGATCCAGGCCTGGTGAAAATACCTGGTTTTCATTACTACACCTCTGTATAAAGAATTTACTTTCTAAGAATTTTTCAGGTGGTTGGACCTTTGGAAGTTAGTTCAGTGGATGCTCTAAAAATGTGGTGCATGAGTTTCTGCTGACAGCATTTCTTTCTAGCCTATAGGAATATGTACTCTCACATTATAACTCAGCTAGTAAACTTCCACATGACCCTAACAAGTCACTAGGTTTGCCTTAACTGTTAGACTCACCGTGTAAAAGATAAAATGTTGGAAGACAGGTTTTTTTGGTGCTGATATTCTCAGATCTTCATTAGTATTATTAGTCATTCTAATCTTTCTCTCCCCTAGCAAAATAGGACATTCTCATTGGTCCAGCCTACATAAAGGAGTTTGGTTTTGTTTTGTTTTTTTCATCATGGCAACCTTCTAGATGAGTTCTCTCTCTTGTTCTCTAGTCCTCCCTTCCTTCCTTCTTTCTGTCCCTGTCTTCCTTCCTCCATTACCTTATTCTAGTAATACATATAGCACTGACAGATCATGTGATAAAAATTACTCATAATCTATAGTTCATACTTACAAAAAATAAATTTCACATGGTTCAAACAGATTCGATGTAAAAAGTAGCATATGAGATTTTTTTTTAATTTCTTTGGAGTATGAATGTAGAATTTTTCTAAAGAAAACAGCTCCTAGAAGTCTTGAAGACTGTTAAATGTTTTGATAAAATATTTATGCATATATATAATAGAAAAATAAAAGCATCATAAATAAAGGTTTATTTAAAGTTCTCTTGAAAACCGGCCCATTCATTAAGAAGAAATATAGTGATTTTTAAACATAGGAAGTCAATCTTACTCAAATTTAATATTAAAGAAAATTTAACAAGAATACTTTGTTTTGGTTTGGCTTTTTGAGACCTTCTTACTTACTCTGTAGCCCAAGATGTATTAGAGCATACTATATATCTTAGGCCAGGACTTGAACTTGGGCTGATATTTCTGCTCCAGACTTCTGAGTGCTAGGAGTATACCTATGAAAGAAGTTTTTTGAATAACAGTTATTTTTCACAATGTGTTAACGATGTATCAGTGAACAGAGTAAGATAATATCTTCTTTAATAAAGCATAAATGAAGCATATATGAGCAATTATGGAGATTGATATTACCTATCAAACATTGTAAAAGTATGTTACTTGGTAGGCTGAGGCAGAAGGATCACAGATTTTACTTTGGAACTACAGTGGTCAACATAGTGAGACCATTTCTAAAATTAAAAGAAAAAGAAATGAAAGGGTATTTAAATTCACATGCATACATATGTACACACATACCTAGTGATAGATAGTGAACCATGTTGAGGAGGAAACTACATGGTTCTCTAAAGTTTGGAAGTGAGGAAAATTTGTGGACAAGATGCAGTGAAGTTGTCTGAAGTTTTAACCCCATGGAAAGCTCAGCGCTGGAATGACTTTCACCATTGTCCTGAATTGTCACTTGGGTTGAAACTTAGGATCCAGCCATGTCTACATCTGCGTCAATGGCACCTTGGGTGAAGACTGTCTTAGATGAAAGGACATGACATATTCTTGAGGAGGCACTTCTCTTTTATAGGGTAATTATAAAGAGATTTACAGTTGTGGGCTGAGAGAAAGAATATTTTAGTCCTGTGTAGAGTCATATCAATGAATCCTTTCAAAGAACAGCTAGAAAGCACATGTCACTGCTTTTAGACACGTTTGGGCAGATTATAGGAACATTTGCAAAAGTGATGGTTTATTGATATCTGACATTGCTTGGTAAATCTTATGGGATAACGAAGGAAGAGTGTGTGCTAAGCTATTGAAGGAACAGTTTCTGGGATTATGGATGATATTGGGTAGACTAGGAGTGGTACTAGATTACATTAGAGAAAAGCGTTTCTACTCGTCACACAGGGGTTCATAGAAACTGGGCTTTAACTTGGAGACAGTGAGAAAACTTTTGGTCAAGCAAGATAACTGATTTCATCTGAGTTGTAAAAGCTCACTCAAGCACTGGAAAGATGACTAAGTGGGTAAGTGCTGTTAAAGCATGAGGTGCGGAGTTCAGATCTCCAACATTCATATAAACGCTGGGCATGGTTGCACAACCCTGTGATCCTAGAGCAGAGGGACAGAGACAGGTAGATTCCTGAGACTTGCTGACCAGCCATTCTAGCTAAAACAAAGTAGCAAGCTCTAAGTTCAATGAGATATCCTCTCTAGAATGATTAGGTGAGAACAACCAAGAAAAGATATTATTATTATTATTATTATTATTATTATTATTATTATTATTATTA
>NW_026596460.1:5677608-5709621 GCF_907164565.1 Psammomys obesus
TATTATTATTATTATTATTATTATTATTATTATTATTATTATTATTATTATTTAATATAATTTATTCACTTTGTATCCTGGCTTTAGCCCCCTCCCTCATCTCCTGCCAGTCCCATCCTCCCTCCCTCATTTCCCCCAACCCCTCCCTTAGTCCACTGATAGAGGAGTCCTCCTCCCCTGCTATCTAACCCTAGCCTATCAAGTCTCATCAGGACTGTCTAGATCCTCTTTCTCTGTGGCCTAGTAAGGTCATCCCACCAGAGGGAGGTGATCAAAGAGCAGACCCTGTTCCCCTTACTAGGGAAACCCCCTGGAGACTGAGCAGCCCATGTGCTACATCTGAGCAGGGGCTCTAGGTCCTCTCCATGCATGGTTCTTGGTTGATTCATCAGTCTCTTCAGGTCTCCCTGGGCCCAGATTTTTGACTCTGTTGGTCAAGCAGAAAAGGCATCTTGATGTCAATCTCTGGCCTGCATGGATGAGCACACACACACAAGCACGTGCGTGCGCGCGTGCGTGCGCACACACACACACACACACAGGAACAAAGGATACATACAAAAGTTAAGAAGGAAGGAAGGACAGAAAGAAGGAAGGAAATACTTCTTTCTCTAAATGCTTTCCAATTCACACTACTGTTGTCTTCATTTCTCCCTGCCTTTACTGTGTCTTCCCCATAGTTCCACAAATATGGGATACACCCTTCGTTATACATGTGTGTTTATTTTTAAATGTTTCCAAATCAATGCACACTAAATTTTATACACTAAATAGTGTTGCTTTCAGTTCAAATTGCAATTTTTTTTTTTACCTAATTCTACAATGCTTTGTTTACACCCCAGTCAAGTGGTAGAATGTATTCAGCATGGAAAAGTTTCCCATGTACCCATTCCTCGTCATTTTTCAACCCTGTCTAATTATTTGCTTTTTGACACTTTAGATTTTACTTTTATATTTGAGCTTGTTAAGATCTTCAGTCTTTGTTTAATATAACCTTCTAGATATTCACCAACACTCATAATAATGCTTCTGTCAACACTGCATTTCTTTTAATTGCTTAACAGCATTTCACTGCATGAATACACCACAGCTCATGTGCCTGTGTGCTTATGTGCACTTGTTATCATTTGAGTCCCTGGTGTTCCTTATGGACTGAAATGCTGTCTCAATTCCTACATGTGTCTTTCACGGGACATGTGTTTTCCTTTACCTTGGGAAAAGATCGAAGGGTCACATAGCAGGTGTGTATAAGAACCATATATTTACCTGTTGTTTGCATCATTTCACATTCCAATAAGGAACATATGAGAATTCCAGCTGCCCCTCCCCCCACTTACATTACTTCGAGTGTTTGCAGTCAGTTCAGGTGCTTGAGTCTGAGTCTATAGCACCTGCACAATATTGTTTCCTAATCCTTTTGTCTTGACTACCGTAACTTTACAGAATTAAACTTATGTACCATACCCCTCCAGCTTGTTCTTTTTTCATCACCAATCTGCCTACTGTAGGTTCTTACATTTCATACAGTTCTGGAGGCAGCTTTTAAGTATGATAAAAAGCCTTCTAAAGTTCTGACCAAATCTTGCATTTACTTTACATACTAATTATCCTAGCGTAATTGAGTCTTCTAATGTAGGAAAACAGAATATTTGAGCATCAATTTAATTCTTATTTATCTCAGTAGGATTTCATAATTTATATATATGTATGTCTTATATATTAGCTTGCTAAATATGTCTCTTAATTTTCTTCATGTTTTCATATTTAACTGTTTTATTTATAATGAATTTATAGGGTATTGAGGTTTTATAGATTTTTTGTACATTTTTATTCTGTGACTTTGATAATTATACTTATTAATTTAGTGGATTTATGAATTTGAAATTGCAAGATTATCCCATTTATAAATATATAATCTTATTTTTATTTCCTAAATGAAGGCTCTTATTTAATCTTTTTGTCTTATTGAATTGGCTAAAATGTCTAATACATTGTTAGATAGAAGTGTTCTGAATAGATATCTTTACCTCAGTTCTCATATTAGAATGACATTATTCTTTCAGTAATAAATTTGATGGTATTTAGTGCTAGTTTTTTCTTTTCATAGAAGGTATGTATCAGTTTAAGGAAGATTTGTTCTTTTTTCAGTTTGCTCAGAGTTCTGAATCAGTGGATATTGTTTTATTTCCAGTGTCCTTTCCCATCCTCTAGAGACAGTTGATAGTTTTCCTCTTTTATTATATTAACTTTCTGAATTAATGATTTAGCTCACATTAAGTCAGCTTTACATTTCTAGGATAAAATTGCAACACTTTTGGATTCTCGTTTCTTGCTGCTGGATTTAGATCTATTCATATTCTGTGCTCATTACAATATTGCTAAGTAGAATTGTTTTTCTGTAATGTCTTTGGTGTAGATATCAATCTGACCTAATGAAATGAGTTGGAAAGTGTTTTCTTCTCAACTTACTGGAAGACTATAAGTGTAAGATTCACATGGGTTTTTTTTTTTTTTTGTTACTTAAATATTTGATAGGCTATATCAGTCAAGCCATCTGGATCTGCAGTTCACTGTGTAGGAAAGTTTTAGCTATGAATTTCATTTGTTTAACATACATGGAGAAAGTAAGTTCCATTTATTTTTGAGCCAGTAAGTATTTATTATTGTTCAGAGAGTTTTCATTTTATGAAGTGTGTCAACTGGTTTCTTTTCTAAGATATCTTGATTTGTTCTCTAAAATTCATAACTAAAATTAAAATGTAATTATACCTCCACTTTAGAGTGGGTCAGATGTATAAGGGAATGAATTCAAACTTGCTGGAGTGTAGCTTTGTGCTAGATGAAAGCAATAGCTTTAATTCTTCTACATTTTGACCTAAGAATTCTAACTGTAAAAATATACTTCAGAAAAATAATAATTGTGTGTGTGTTCATAAATATCTAAGAGTAGTTATGGTATTTTTTATAATAAGCATGAAAAACAGTGAAACTGACGATAAAATGTTTGTCAATGAAGAATTAAGTATCAATATAATTAAATATTATGTAAAAAAGGGTGCAATAATACACGTTTTTATGGAATTGCCTGTGTCTTTACTATGTTGTTAAGTGAGAGAGGAAAGGTTGTGCAACAGATTTTCATAGCACTCTCTTTGAAGGAATATGGAGAGCCATAGTTAGAAATTTCTCTAAAATTACATGGCAAGCTGGTTGGGCTTTAGCAACTTAAAAAATCAGGAAGGAAAATCATTCCCAATTTATCCCCTTAGGTGTCAATTGACATTTCAGAATGAATAGGCATACTTAAAATGAGAACCTAAACTCAGACTAATGTTTTATAACGCACGCATTTTCTGCTCTCTCCAGCACCCGACAGATTTCTGCTTTGCATTTCGTCAGTTCTTCCAGGTTGTGAGCATAGCTGTCTTCAGAAGCTTCCTTCTGCTCTCCCCACTTGGAAGTAGTCCAGGGGGGACTCAGCAACACAACGTAGAAAAAAAGGAATGGCAAGAACCTTGTGGGAGCACATGCATCTACATATATATGTAGAACAGGGGAAACCCGAGACATTCTATAGTGTGCGATTAGACCTGCTGGTGGAACTGCCCAACAGCATTCTGCAGGTTCTCAGTGCTAGCTTGTAGGACACACGGTTGCACAGATGGAGGCTGTATCAGGCTTCTGGAAGGATTTAAGGTCAAGTTAAAGCTCACCTCACCCTGAGGCGGGCTAGGACAGCCTTACCAGGCCACAGGGGAAGACAGTGCAGCCAATCCTGATGAGACCTGATAAGCTAGGGTCAGATGGAGGGGAGGAGGACCTCCTCTATCAGTGGACTAGAGGAGGGGTATGGGAAGTGAAGAGGGAGGGAGGGAGGGTGGAATTGGGAAGGGTCAAGGGAAAGGACACAACTGGGATACAAAGTGAATAAATTGTAATAAATTTAAAAGTAATTTTAAAAAAATCTCAAAAAAAAAGCTATCATTGAGCTTGAGATGCAGGCATATTAGAGCATATTTTCCAGAAAAATTACAGTGTCTTTCTGAGGATAGGTCTGACTCGGGCTCTGAATTACTTAGAATTTAGGGAAGAGCCTGAGATAACAAACTGAGAATGAGAAATGCTTAAGAGGCTGAGACACAGTCCTCCAGACAGGCCTTGGAGCACTGTGGAAAAGGCAGCAACCTTAGACTAAGAAGACCCCATCAACAAGAATTCAGTTTCCCTACGAAAAGACTGGCAAAAGTTCTGCAACTTAATTGGTCAAACGTGAGGATGACTAAACTTTTTTTTTTTTTCTCTGATTTCCCCAGGTGGATTCCTGAGGGACCTTTCTGAACTTGGGTTAATTAAGAAGACATACCTCAGTGACTAAGTTCCCTTGGGAAAAAGAAAATGGGCAGAGGGAAGAGAGGAGAGACACAAATCCTCGAGTCTGAACAGCATTCTTATTTACAGACTTCTTCCTAACCTTATCCCACTGATGTCTTCACCATGAGTGGAGGCTCCGGCAGCTTTTATGGCTCAGTACTAGCAGAAACTTATTTCTGCTGAGTCAGTAGAACGTCAGAAGCAACGTGAAGCCCGTATAAAGAGGTCAGTGCTTTCTTTAAAATTCTGCCTCTGTGTGGGAGAAATTAGAAGGATTGGGGTTGGAAGTCTGGCACTTGTGTGTCTTGCAGAAGTTGAAAAAATGGAGCTGTGGAGTGCAAGAGGGGGCAGCAGAGTGGACTGGCTCAGCACACATCCTCTATACAGCATGCCCTTTCAGCCCTGTGCTGCCCTAATCGTCATCAGAGAATGTGCCCCTGCTCAGAGTGTTTTCTCCATTTTCTGCCAATAACCCAAAGGCTATGAAAGTAAAGCAGAGATTCATCCTTTCCAACCATTTTAGCCTTGAAGTCTGAGACTGTCCGTTAGTAAAACAGCCACAGTTAGTAAAATAGAGAGGGCATTTAAAGGAAAGCAGAGAGAAAGGACGGTGTGAGACAGACTAAGGTGAGTAGGACTGAGGGAATATGGCTGAACTAGTCTTGTCCAGTACAAGTATTACTTAACTTATATCATCCACTCATGCATTCATCAACTGAAAATTTTCACCCTATTTATGTGGGTCAAAAATATATTATATATATATATATGTGTATGTATGTATGTATACATATATATGTGTTTGATATATATTTTATATGTATATATAAATTGTATGTGTCAATCTTAAACACAGGTTTGAAGATGTTCATGTTTTCATAGAATATATATTCTAAAGTCATAAATAAAAAATAAATACAATTAAATTTCCAAATCATCTTTTCTATATGGTACAATTAACGAACTAGTTATTATCTACTTTTCTGGTGTGTGGTTTAGCACTTTCAACCCTCTTGACTGTATATTCCACAGGACAGGTATGTTTCCACTTGTCATCTTCATGGTTATATAGTTTAATATTAAATAAAGGAGATAAACAATTAGATACGTAATATCAGGTAGTAAGTGCTATGGAGAAGACCAGAGTTCACTGATGAGCATGCTTCCTTGTTTGGGGAAAAGTAATTGGAAAAAGTTTTTGGAGGAGGTGACAGTTATGAAGTGAGGAATAAGAGACCCAGGTATCAGAGCTGCTGATATTTTGCTCTCTTATCTGTACCTGCAATTGTCTTTTGTTATTTCCAGGCCTTTGAGGGTAACACAGCTAGAAAACAGTGAATCAGCTTTGGCAAATAATCTTCATCCCAGAGTTTTTGTGTGGAGGGAGATATTGTTGGTCTGTGATGTTTTAAAATCTGAGGGTGGCAAGAACACTGGCCCTAGACTCTGACTTCTGGCCTTTGGATGGCTCTGAGTGGTGCTGCAGAAAGCTTGTATGTAAATTTCTATGCTTTAACCTTTCTCTGGAATACCTTTATGTCATCTAATACAGTTATCCTGGGAGGAAGAAGGACAATCTCATGACCAGAAGTATCTATTTGATCAGACCTAAAACTTAGAAGCAAGAGTCAAAATTACATGATGGACAACCTCTCTAGTGCCACTGAATTCTGCCTTCTAGGATTCCCTGGATCCCAGAAACTACACCACATTCTTTTTGCCATATTCTTTTTCTTGTATTCAGTGACACTGCTGGGAAACATGATCATCATCGTGATTGTCTGCGTCGATAAACGTCTACAGTCCCCTATGTACTTCTTCCTCGGCCACCTCTCTCTATTGGAGATCCTGGTAACAACTACGATTGTTCCCTTGATGCTTTGGGGGCTGCTGCTCCCTGGAAACCAAACAATATCTCTGACTGGATGTGTTGTCCAACTCTTCCTTTACCTGGCTCTAGGGACCACAGAGTTTGCAGTGCTTGGAGCAATGGCTGTGGACCGTTATGTGGCTGTCTGCAACCCTTTGAGATACAGCGTCATCATGAACAGCCGCACTTGCATCTGGGTGGTAACTGTGTCCTGGATGTTTGGGTTCCTTTCTGAAATCTGGCCAGTCTATGCAACTTTCCAGTTTACCTTCTGCAAATCAAATCTGTTAGATCATTTTTACTGTGACCGGGGCCAGTTGCTCAAATTATCTTGTAACGATACCTTTCTCACAGAGTTCGTTCTTTTCTTAATGGCTGTTTTCATTATTATTGGCTCCTTGATCCCCACAATTATCTCCTACACCTATATCATCTCCACCATACTCAAGATCCCTTCAGCATCAGGCCGGAAGAAAGCCTTCTCCACCTGTGCCTCCCATTTCACTTTTGTTGTAATTGGCTATGGCACCTGCCTGTTCCTGTATGTGAAACCCAAGCAAACGCAAGCAGCTGAGTACAACAGAATGGCGTCACTACTGGTTTCTGTGGTTACTCCTTTTCTGAATCCTTTCATTTTCACTCTTCGGAATGATAAAGTCAAAGAGGCTCTTAGAGATGGAGTGAAGCGTTGCTGTCTGCTCTTCAGTTCTTCTCTCGGTTACTCCTAAGTGGAATATCCTAGTAAAATCACAACTTCTCTACTCCATTAAAGTTGCAGTAAAATCTGAATCCTATGCACAAATTGCAGTCATACCATGGAAGATCTACTTCCAAGCCCCTTCACAAGAAACACCAAATTAATCTGCCATTTTACTAACTAGAACCTTAGAGATTTTGTGTCTGCCTTTTTCCACTGTTGAGTGCAAAGATGAATGTTTTTGAAGGCCTTGGAAAAACTAGAGCAAGGAAACAGTTTCCTAAGCATCCTAAGCAGAGTAATTAGACCAATTACTCTGAAGTTGTATTTCCTAGAAGAAAAAAAAAATACTAAACAAAATGGAGGTTGAGAGGTGCTATCTACAGAGTACAAAGATGTTCAGTTTGGTCCATCAGTTTAGCTAAGACAGTCTCTGTATTTTAGTGCAATCATGTGACAAGATGCCCGTCTACATTTTTAAAACTTTTGGATGCTCTCTCTACTTGTAGATAATATAATTTTCCTGGATCAACTGGTACATAATTGTGACTGTAGCATTGTTTGTATATTGCCACACAAACAGTCTAGAATGGTGATGGGGCACATGACAAACATTTCCTCTGGAAATTCTTGGTAGTATCCAGAATATTTAGGAATATAAATAGAGAAGACTCCTTTTCCTAAACTTTGGAATATTGCATAAGCTGCCCGTCTTTGAGGCAAGCATAGAAAAAGACAAACAAATAAAAATAAAATAGTAAATTCTAGAAATATAGTGTGCTACGGCTGCTGAAAAGTGCCATATCTGTTTAAACTTATCCCATCTAAAATTTCCAACTACAAAGTCCAGGAGTCTCTGACACCTTCCAAATGATTTCTCTTCATGCAGAATTTAAAAACTGAGAGGCAATTAAAGAATTTGGGTTTGGGAGAAGTTATAGGATTTCACATAATGTTAGAGGAAAGAGCTTAGAAGGAAGAAGTTTGTTTACATGGTGTCAGCCAGTAGCTCCTGCCATCTCTAATGTGGGTGCATGTGTGTGCGCATGCGAGTGTGTATGTGTGTACTGGAAAATGCACGTAGGCCATCACTTGCTAGGCAAGCATTCATTTCTTGAGCCTTATCTCCTATTGAAGAAATTAACACTTCCTATAAATTTGGTCTGTCAACCAACCCTCTCGTTTGTCTGGGATTGCGTCTTTTTGCCCCACATTTTGAAAATAATTTTGCCAAATATAGGATTTTTTTAATTTTTACTTTTATGGTGTAACTGGATTGCTAGTGGTCATATGGGGATTCACCAATCTCATTCCCTGGCACAAAGACTTGGACAACTGGGAATGACAGAAGATCAAGCCATAGAGGAAGGAAACATAATTACTTTTCACAGTTGGGATGGGAGAGGCCTAAGGCTGGAAGTTCTTTAAAGAGATATAGAAACAGGTGTTGGCTTAGGTAATTAGGAGGCCTCTGGCTCCTCCCCATTCTCCACTGGTTCTGTTTAGATGCTGGTCCCTGTGGCTTCCCCCAGTTCTCCTTGCAGTATCTTCTGGGAACAAGAAGTCACCACCTCTGGAAGCCCCCTTCTGCTCTCCTCATCTATCTCTGTCTCCCAGGTGGCCCTTGTATTTTCTTTTCTCTTAGAACTTGGCACTCTATCCACTTCCTTCTGGTCATAATTGTTTCTAACTAGAAGTCAGTTGTCGATCTTACTCATAGTCCATTACATATGAGCTTGGTGGATTGGAAGGTTGTTTCCTCTTTTTCTTTATACTTATTTTTCTACTTTATTGACCTCTGTGGATGTGTAGATTGATCTTATTTTTTTTTCTTTCCTTTCCCCTACCTCCCAAATTTAGGAAAATTTTAATAATTATCTGTTTCTGTATTCTCCTACTTTTCTGATACTCTCATCACGTGTATGTTACTGTACTTAGGGATGTGTCATAATTTCCTGAGACTGCTCTTTTTTTCTTTGTTTTTGTTCTTTAGATTGCATAATTCCTTTCAATATATCTTCAAGTTTAGTAGTTTGTTTTCTTCTATCAGCTGAAATATATTATTGAGCTCCTCTAGAAAAATATAATTTCATTTATGGTACTTTTAAATAATATGATTTCCACTTGGATTTGCATTTCTCAATGAAGAGAAATAGGATTATCATATGTTAACTTTGTAGGCCCTGTTATCTTCAGTTCTTTGGATATTTCTATTGTAAGTTGAATTTTAGTGTGAGATATTATCTCCTACACATTCAGTTTCTGTAATCTACGTTTTCTCTTATTCATGGGTCATTCTTTACTACTTCATTACATGTACAATTATCTTTGGTTGAAAGGTAGACATTTTAATATTAAATTGCTCATTGCAGGCACTGGATCTATTGTTAACCGATCAGTTCCAATTTTCTTATCAGTTTGCTTAATGTTCTGGATGAACGATTTTGTTTAGGTATATGTCCCTGACCACATATACTCTATATGATGAACCCTCAGAGGATATAGGCTTTAACATCCATGTAGTCATCCTGAGGTGGTGGTGACCTTATTACATTCTGGTCATCTCCATGTGTTAGGCCATGCAAATTTTCAGCTGGTTGTTCATTTGGAATCCTCGGTTTAGTTATTTTAGACAACTCAATCTGTGAGCTAGGCTTCTCTTGCACTAAATATCAATAACATCTATTTTCCCTCAGGTAGCCTTTTAGAAACTGTAGAATTTAAGAGTTCTTAGTAAATCCTTTTCACTTCCCCTAAAAAAGCAATTGCAGTCAGGCTGCTCACAGGCTCACCTTCTTCAGGGATTGTTCCTTGACTGGGAAGGAACCATCTCATGCAAAGCTGATATTTTGCTCCTATTCAGCCAAGGAAAAGTGGTTGACAAAAAGACACAAAGTCATTTGATTTGTTTCAACACAAGACCAAACATTTGGAATAATATTTTTTTCAGTGTCTCTATATTGATAATCCCTCCATCTCTCAGTCATTATTTTCAATATTCTAAGATAGTGTGACCTTGAAATAAAATAGTACCCTTGGTTAGTGGTCTTCTTCTGTCCAGTCCTGTTTCTTATTTTCTTTACCAAAGAGTACCTTCATATCAAATCACTTCTGCAGGCAATACAGGACACAATTTCTATTTCTGGAAAACTATATCCAAGTAAGCTGTTGTTAGGAATAGACCCCCAAACAAAATAGGGAATCTGGAGTTGGATCCATATTCTCTGGCCAGATGTTAATGAACATGCCTCTCTAGAGGCATTGACAGACCTATAATAATTAGTCCATGAAGGACATAAAGTTGTTAATATTTTCCCCTTTTGGGGCTAGTGTTTCAAAAATTCAAGGACATGAGAAATGCAAGAACTATACATCTTGGTAAATACTGCTAAGTGACATTACTGGGGAGAGAAAATAGCTTCAGTTACTTTCCAACTGTGTAACAGAGTTAGAGAGTTCATTAGTTCATTTCATGTTACTATCAAAAAATACTCAAAGCTAGGTACTTTATGAAGATGTGAAGTTAAATTTTCTCCCCATTCTGAAGTTCTAAGAGCATTATAGAAACATCTTCTTGTCTCCATTTACAGGGAGAGTGTGTTCAGTGTCATCTAAATAAGGAGAGTGTATGCAGAAGAGGTCACAAGGCTAGAGAGGAAGCAGAATGAAAACTGAAGCAACCTACATAATTTGATTCTTTTGTTTTTCTTTTTTATTAATTTGGGACAGGTTTTCACCCACACTGTAGCTCAGGATGATTCGAAACTCACTGTTTGGCCCAAGAGGGTATAAAACTCATAGCAATCATCTTGTCTCAGCCCTCTAGATTATCTGATTATGAACATTACATTCTAATGCAAAGCACTCCACTCAAAGTAAATGGAATGTCAATCTATCCGAGGGTGGGGAACCCTGTAGTCTTTATATAAAGATGTCTATGGTGATGCAATTGAGAACTTAAAATATCAATGTTCTGTGGTGTGCATGTTACCTTTCTATTGCTGTGATGAGACACTATGACCAAGGCACCTTTTGAAGAAAGAGTTTATTTAGGGCTTTTTGTTACTAAGTGTGAGTCCATGATCTTTATGGTGGAGAGCATGTCAACAGGTAGACAGGCATGGTATTGGAGCAGTAACTGAGAGCTTACATCTCAATCCACAAGCATGAGGCAGAGAGGGAGAGAGAAAGAGAGAGCCAGAGAGAGCTAACTGGGAATGATGTGGGCTTTTGTAATCTCAAAGCTCACTTCCAGTGATACACTTCCTTCAACAAGGCCACATTTCCTGACCTACACAAATAGTTCAGTTAACCTGGAACCAAGCAATTAAATGAATAGGATTTATGTGGGCCATTATCATTCAAACCACTTTATTTGTCTTGAATCAATGACCTGATCTCCTGTTAGAAGATATAACACTTCTCTTACTTGAGAAACAAACAAAGCTCAAGTAATTCTTTCCCAGGTAGTCTAGTTGTCTCAAGTTGATAACTAAAGCTATTGCAAATGGGATAACTGAATATTTATTGGACAGTAGGACAAAGCACCATCAATAAATCCCTGACTAGGGAAGATACAGGTATCAGACTGTTAGGCGAGTACCCATCATAGCCATCTAACACATTGCCTTAAAAGACAATGCTTGCCTTCCTCATAATCTGATTCTATGTCATCTTCTTTTAAAAGGGTAACAGTAGAGTTGACTCTCAACATAAACTTGAAAACAGAGGCTACCAGAAAACTGAAGACCTTATACACCAAAGCTGCAGAAAGTCTGAAATGGCATGCAGCAGAGAAAATATGACTGGGGGCAGTATTCAGAGACTGTGCTTGGAATGCGAAGCTGGGCAAGGGAAAGTGTAGATTTAGAGGTATTTCTCCACCTTGCAGAAGTTTACACTTTAGCCAATGTTCTGGAAATATAAGTCTAATATATTCCATTTGCTGACTCATGAAAGTTTTCAAAAAGCAATAACCTTCATTAAAGTAACAGACCTGCCAAATGTAGCTGCAAAACTGTAGAAGGAGGAACTAAATGGCTTAGAAAGTGAAAATACTATAATTGATCTACTACATTAGACAGAAAATTCTACCAGCTTATCCTGTTCCTCAGAGGACTTCAGAACACTCTATCAAGCAAGGTCATTTTTAAAAGATTTATTAAAGTGGATATTACTTTCAGATGGCTTGTTAGGAGCCATTGTTTCAGTGCTGTCTAGTAGTAGGACACACAGCTGGCCACATAGCAGAGGGCACATGGATTAACTGTTAGATGTGAAGTATACTCACCTATCTTACTAGGCAGAATGGTTGAAATGTCAGAAAGATATAATATTAATGATGATTTTTAAAGATGGGTCATAGAACACGATGTTTATGGGTAAGATGCTCATAATAGTATCTCCTAGAATACCTACTCAAAAGGGTAAATAAGAAGGCTGAAGGCTGAAGGCAGCCACTCTAACCAAAAGCCATGATCCTTCCTACAGGCTCCAGGTTTGAGCCAGTTCTCAAATCCATTGCTTAACAAATGGGGGGGGGGGGAAGACTATGATAGCCAAATAGAAAGAAAGATTCTGGGACACAAAACAATAGGATCCAGAAATAAATTTCTTCATTTTCCCCCTACAGGCTCGAGATTTGAGCCTGTTCTCAAATTCACTGTTTATCAAATGCAAAAAAAAAAAAAAAAGACTGTGGTAGCCAAATGGAAAGAAAGATTCTGTGACACAATACAATGAGAATAGAGCCAGTAAATGTTTCTTCATTTTTCCCCAAGTAGCCATCAGCCACCTTTACAGACAGCCGAGTTCCAGTTTTATTTCTATTGCTATGATAAATGATCCTAACCAGAAAGAAACAAAAACAAACAAATAAAAACACAGAGGTAAAAAGAGCCTATTTCATCTCACTCCATATTACAGGCCCTCCTTGTTGGGGAGTCAAGGTAGGAATTTAAAGTAGGTGTCACATCACATCCACAGTCTAGAGCAAAGAGAAATACATATGCTCCCTGGCTTGTTTTTGCTCAACTAGGTTTCGTCCCTATTGCACCTCTGAGACCTCGTGAGTAGACAATGGTGTCAGCCACAGTGACTAAGTCTTCCCGTATCGAGTACCTGATTGAGACAATACCCATCTGTAAGTCAACCCAATGTGCACAGTCTTTTACTGAGACTCTCTTCCCAGGGGATTCAAGGATTTGCTTGTTTGTTTGTTTGTTTGTTTGTTTTTTCAAGTTGATTATTAATGCTAGCTATCACAATAGCGATCATCTGATATTTCTATGGCTGTAATACAAAATCACTATAAATGGATTCCCTAGGAGAGGAGATACAAATGGGTGGGGTGCTTCTCTAGAGCCATCTCAGAGTGGCTCAACCAGGTTCCTCTCCCTTTTCTTCTCTCTTTACTACCCCCTTCTTTCTTTATTCTGAAGAACCTCTCCAAACGCCCCTCCAAATCCTTTCTCTGTCTCCTTCTTGGGTCTCTCTGTCTCTATCTCACTCTCTCTATAATTTTAATTTATTAATTTTTTATAATTACAGTTTATTCACTTTGTATCCCAGCTGTAGCTCCCTTCCTCAGCTCCTCCCATAAACCTCCCCAAGTCTACTTGTAAGGGAGGTCCTCCTCCCCTTCCATCTGACCCTAGCCTATGAGCTCTCAACAGGACTGGCTGGATTGTCTTCCCCTGTGGCCAGGTAAGGCTGCTCCCCCACGAGGGGGAGGTGATCAAAGAGTCAGCCACTGAGTTCATGTCAACAATGACAGTCCCTGTTCCCATTACAAGGGAACCTACTTGGACACTGAGCTGACTTAAGCTACATCTGTGCAGGGGTTCTAGGTTATCTCCATGCATGGACCTTGGTTGAAATATCAGTCTCATAAAAGACTCCTGGGCCCACATATTTTGGTTCTATTGCTCTCCTTGTGGACCTCCTATCTCTTCTTGGTCTTCCTATATCTTCTTCTTTCATAGGATTCCCTGTACTCTGCCCAAAGGTTGGCTATGAGTCTTAGCATCTGCTTTGTTACCTTGCTAGGCAGCATCTTTCAAAGGCTCTCTGTAGTAGGCTCTTGTTCTATTCCCTATTTTCTCCCTCTTCCGATGTCCACTCCATTTGCCTTTCTGAGTGAGGATTGATGATCTTACCCAGGATCCTCCTTCTTGCTTAGCTTCTTTAGGTGTACAGATTTTAGTATGTTTATCCTATATTATACGTCTAATATCCACTTATAAGTGAGTATATACCATTTGTGTCTTTCTGCTTCTGGGATACCTCACTCAGGATGATCTTTTCTAGCTCCCACCGTTTGCATTCAAATTTCATGATTTTCTTGTTTTTAATTGCTGAGTAGTATTCCATTGTGTAAATGTACACCACAATTTCTGTATTCATTACTCAGTTGAGGGGCATCTGGATTGATTCTAGATTCTGGCTATTATGAATGAAGCTGAAAAGAACATGGTTAAGCAAAATGTCCTTATTGTGTACTTGAGCCTCTTTTGGATATATGCCTATGAGTGGTATAGCTGGATCTTGAGGAAGCACTATTCCTAATTGCCTGAGAAAGCACCAGATTGATTTCCAGAGTGGTTGTACAAGTTTACATTCCCACCAGCAGTGGAGGAGGGTTCCCCTTTCTCCAATCCTCTCCAGCATGTATTATCACTTGAGTTTTTTATCTTAGCCATTCTGATGGGTGTAAGGTGAAATCTCAGGGTCATTTGGATTTTCATTTCCCTGATGACTAAGGATATTGAGCATTTCTTAAAGAACACTTAAAGTGTTTGTCTACCATTCAATACTCCTCTATTGAGAATCCTCTGTTTAGCTCTGTACCCCATTTTTTAATTGGATTACTTGATTTGTTGCGTTTTAACTTCTTGAGTTCTTTATATATTCTGGATATTAGCCCTCTGTCAGATATAGGGTTGGTGAAGATCCTTTCCCAATCTGTAGGCAGTCATTTTGTTCTGATGTCAGTGTCCTTTGCTTTACAGAAGCTTTTCAGTTTCATGAGGTCCCATTTATAGATTGTTGATCTTAGAGCCTGTGCTGTTGGTGTTCTGTTCAGGAAGTTGTCTCCTGTGCCAATGAGTTCAAGGCTCTTCCCCACTTTTTCTTCTAACAGGTTGAGTGTGTTTGGTTTTATGTTAAGGTCTTTGATCCACTTGACTTTAGTTTTGTGCAGGGTGATTAATATGGATCTATTTGCATTTTTCTACATGTAGACATCCAGTTAGACCAGCACCATTAGTTAAAGATGCTGTCTTTTTTCCATTGTATGTTTTTTTTTCTTCTTTGTCAAAATCAAGTATCCATAGGTCTGTGGGCTCTGCATGTACTCTCTTGAAGGCACAGTCACTAGCTTGAGGGCCTAATAAGAAAGCACAGGGCTTCCCCCTGCTCTCTACTCTCAGATTCGGGCCTGCTGGGGCAAATGAGAGTGTAGGAGATCCATCAGCTCAGTGCTGTCCACTGTTTGCCTGCTGGGCAGGGCGACCTCTACTTGGGGCAGCCGCCTCTGCTTTCTCAGTCACAGAGCACAGAGGCTCCTGCATGGGCTAGTCACAGCCACTGATGTGGGAAGCCTGTACTGCTGCCTGCCGCTGCTGCCGTCCTGGGAGGCCCTTACTGCCACTGCTTCTGTTGTCTCAGTCACTGAGCACAGATGCTCCTGCTTGAGGCAACCAGTGCTGCCTCCACCAAGCAGGGAAGCCCATGTTTAGGGCAAGGGAGAGTGCAGGGCAGTTGAATATTCACCACTCTCAGTTCCTGGAGATGGCCATAGGTGACCTGGATCCAAACTGTTCCAGCTCATGGGTTGTTTCCTCTCACCCAGGAAGCCTCAATGTGGATATTCTGGCTTCAGCGGCCCCTCCACTCACCAATTTCAGAGTTTTGGTTCTTGTGCCACTCAGACATGGTGCGCACTGGTCACCGCCATCTTGGACTCTCCCCCCAACTCCCTCTTATATACACATGCACGTGCGCACACATATGCACACGCACACACACACATACACTTGGAAGGGAGAGACTATGAGGCATTGTTAGGTTCTGAGAGTTCAGAGATGGAATCCAGACATATTTGCTCATGAAGGGTTCAGCCCAGTGAGGGAGAGGAAGATGTCAGTGATCAAAACATTGTGTTGAGGTTCACAAATGGTTGTAAAAGGAGAACTACAGGCTCAGTGAGCAGAGCCCTTCAATGCATCTGGGAGCCAAAAGATAAAAGACAGCTTCTGGGATCAGTGATTTTTGACTTCATACTTGAAATGAAATCAAGTGTCATCAGGCAGAAAATGTGGGCTCCTGTGTGTTTCTGTGCTTACTTTCATCGAGGGCTTGTTTCCCTCTAGGTTAGTCTAGCATGCATTTCTGGTCTTACACAAACATTTTATAGAAGATTCAGCTGGTAGTAAATCAACCATGAGAACATTTGGAAAGACATAAACAAGAATTTTCCCCTAAGGATACTATTCCAAAAGGTGAACGGCTCAGACCATGTTGCTTTATTGTTCTCACACTTACAGATGATCTACCTTCCTGTTGCCCCTAGAACAGTCTAATATTTCGGGTCAAAACGAAACAAAAAATAACATGAGTAGAGGAGCTTCACATGTGGAAGAACAGCCTTCCCAGGGGCCTAGCAAGTCCTGTTGAACTATGTGGAATTGGACAATACATGTAACAAGAGTATATGGATGATCTAAGATGCTATTCCACATTTGAAATTTACCAATGACATGGTATGCATCTGTTTCCTTGAGTGTTGCACTTTTTTTTAAATTTCATTTCCTCAAATTCTGAAAAAGACTCATAGAGACTTTTTTGGGGTCACATGACTAAGGACTGGCAGAATAGAGTCAGAGTCTAAGCTGACTGTAAATTCCATGCTTTTCACTAACCAAGGACAAAATAAAATTTTGTAAGTGTAAGCTTGAAGCCCAAGCTCTGCTTCACGTCTGTCACCAGAATAGTTGTATAGGGAGCTCCATTTGGGTAAGCTTAATTCTGTACATTGACTAAAAGCGCTCAGGCCTTTAAGAGACCTGATGGTCAGATTTAGTTGCCAGATTGCCACAATTCAGACTCACATGGCAAGAGTGTCTCAAGCCTAGATCATAACGGCTCTGGGCATGCGTGTGAAGGGTTTTTGTTACTGTTAGTTGAGGTGAGAAAACTCACCCTGCCTATGAGAGAGATGACCTCATAAGCTGGGCGCTGAGCTGGGTAAGAATAAAGAACACAGCTCAGCAAGTGAGCATGCAGACGCTCACCGACTGCCAGCTCTGGACCGTGGGTGTGATGGCACGATGCTGCCCCGATTTCCTGCCTTGATGGGCCATGGATGGGACTGCGAGCTAAAGGAAACCTTCGCTCCTCCGGGTTGCCTTTTGACAGGTATTTCAGCATAGTAATAAAAATGAAATTAGAACAGGAGGCAGATGGGAAGAGATGATGACTTCAGGGTTGGGCACCATGATTTGATAAAAAGAGTGGTGCCCGCGGGTGTAAGTTTACTTTGTGTCACTGTGGTGAATTCTGTCCTGGCACAATGCAGGAAGAAGGCCCTATCAGAGGCTGACTGGACATTTGAATCATATCCTCTGCTCCCTTTCACCTCCTAGAGCCATGAACAAAATAGATCTAAATGAAGTCTTGCTAAAAAATTACCCAGTCAGGGATATTTCCTGTAAAACATAAAAACTTTGGCAGTAGTGATTGGACAGCTTGTCAAGAGGGCAAGGAAGAGACTGTAAGCCACTGAGATAGACATCGCTGAATTATGAAGTCAGTTATTAGAGTGAACTCGTTGATAGAAGTTATCGTATTAGAAGTTCAGAGCATAATCACAACTTGAAAAGGGTTGACACTTTTTAGTGACATAAGTTGGCCCATCTCTTTACCTGTATATGGATTATATTTTAGTCCCTTCCTTTAGTTTTAACGTACTGTGTGTTTGCGTACATGCGTAGGGGAAACTGGAGAAAGATGGAGAGATGGATGGTAAGTCACCTTAAAGCCATGAAACACTCAGGAGACAGGAAAGGCTAGGTGGCCAGGAAATGTGCTCAGTCTCCCCGTTTAGAGCAGTTTGACTTATAGTATTTTAACCTCTGACTTCTCAACCTTAAGACGCTGTGACGCAATCTACATCCAGTAGGAATCAGCTTTTCAATACTGATCTCTTCTAGACTGGCAATGTGTGTTGAGTGCTCTGTGCTGTTGTCGGGCCGTGAACGGCTGATGGCCTGGTGGTCTGAGCTGCCCATTTGTTTTTGATGCTGTGGTTTGGATTTCTGTATCTCGTCATGTCTACCAAACACCCGCCTGTGTGGGTATGAAATCGTCACCAGTGCAGTGTAAAGTGGCTTTGTTAAAGGGTCTCGTCCAAATGTAGGTGAATAGGATATGTTCTGGGTACCTTTGAGTCTGCCTTGGCTAAGCCCGGAAGAGTGAACTTAGCATGTCCTGGCTGTGCATTGCTGGCACCGTTTCTAGTACTCACAGTGACTTTGTTAGGGAAAAAAAAAACAAAGGAATGGGGGTCTAGAAGTTAAGAACCCCTAGGCATGAGTTGAATTTAATCAAATCTGGCCAACACCAAAGCACACCCTGGTGCCTCCTAGCCATAGCTACCGCAAGGTCCTGACAGATCGCGCGCACACAGCATGGTCACACACTGGCTAAGTGTTTAAATGTACGTAGTTTACTCTACACGAACAAACGAAACACCTACTCTCAGAACATGTTACTGCTTTTGCAATTTTGCCTTATCAGAATGTTCACTAGATGAAAAATATAACCTGTAACTCTGTTGTAAAGTCTGCATGCGGGAGAGGTGATCCCTAGATTCACGATCCTTGAGGCAGCGAACCTTCACTGAGAGGCTTTGATGGTCATCGCGTGCTGCCGTTTGCACCAGCCACGCTTGCTCCCTCTTATTAACCCAGATTGTCGTCCAGTTTCCAAGGACCCTCACAGTGTACACAAGCATTGCGAATGTTACGCCCGTACACGGATGGACACAGCGCAGAGTGGTGGAGAGGCAAGGGGCCTGAGGTTGGACCGGTAAATTAGAGTATACACGGAGCAAACCTGCTGCTTCTTTGTATGTTGCCAATTACAGTGGCCAGAGGTAATATGAAAACACGTTTGCTGGAGGTAATTTCTGACATTCATATACTTACCTCATGTTTATAAACTAGTTAACTGTAATCAATAATTATTGTTAGTGCCCATCTTCCAAAGAGCGAGTATGTCCAAGGGCACGTTGCCAATTCTAGGACAGCCCTCTCTTCCCAGAGGTGGGTCACCACCTCCACCTAGTGGTCACTGTTAGTAATGCAGTCAAGATACCTGAACCCAAGGCTGAGCCACCTGGAAGCTTTTAGGGAGACTGTCAGAGTGAAGAAAAAAAAAACAACAAAAGAGCAAATGTGTTTCTCCAATGCTAGGAGAGCAAAGGAAAAAAAAGAACATTTGGGGGACAAATTTTGAAAATTAAAAAGGAGAAATGTCTGAAGTGATTTGAATATCAAAAACTTGCTTCAGAAAGAGTCATGAATATAGGTATCATTTTTTCTCCTTTTTACAAAGAATTTATTTATGTAGGAATGTTTGAGCATGCTATGACACACATATGCAGGTCAGTGGACAATTTTCAGGAGCTGTTTTTCTCGTACCATGTGAATTCCAGGAGTTAAACTCAGGTCTTCGTTCTTGGTGAGAACCTTCCCTCACTGAGCCGTCTTTATAGACACATATATCTCTTCTTTGAATATTAATAGCTGTTTATATGAACCAGAAAACACGAGTAATTTAAAAATGCTCTTGTTGAGCTGTGGTCTGAAGAAGGATAAGTAGTCGAAGGTGGATCATTGGTTCTTCTGCTAGGATAACCATTCTCGATGCAGTAAAAAGCATTCAGGTCTATTATCTTTACCATGACCATTAAAGTTAACCACCACCAATGCTCCAAAGCCATGGGGTCTGCAAATGTGGATTCAGCCAACCACCAATGCAAAGACCTCCTCTCCAATGTTGTAGATGTTCTGAATATATGAATAATCTCCATCACTATTCCATAAGAACTATAGTATGACAGCAATTTATGTGTTAAGACATATCATAATACAGATTATAAGTTAACTGGAAAGGATTTAAAATACAAAGGAAAATAAAATGCATAGGAAGAAAGGCATATGCTTTGTGCAAATACCATGTCATTTTTATATCAGAGATTTGAGCATCCATATTCTTCTCACTCAAGAGGACTTGGAACAAATCTGCTACGGCTCATTACATTCTGTCATGTGTCAAGAACAAAGGAAATAGATGGACTCACGCCCAAGCCCATCTATGAACTAAAGGACCAACATGGGGTTCAAATTCAGGTAGATGACTCCTAATTCCATTCTGTTTATGACATTACATTGTTTTTCTTTGATTCACATGTGTTTAACAGTTTATTTCAAAGATTATTTCATATGTTGTTGTTGAGTTGTTAATATATTCAAATGGTTTCTGGAAAGTGCAAGAGCAAATGGAGAGCAGCAACTCTGCTGTCTCCTGACCCCATGGAGCCATCTTTCCTTGAGACTGCATTCATGAGTTGCTTACATTTCTATAGTGTCTCATCATGAGTCTGATCATGAAGGATCAGCACAGTGTCTTACATTTGCAGTCCCAACACTTGGGAGGCTGGGGCAGAAGGATAATGGGTTTGAGGCACTCAGGCCAGTATCTGGAGGCACAGACAGACAAACAAAAATGATTGCATCTCCAATGTTTTAAGAATCATAATTTTATTTATGAGAAAGTCACAGTATAGGGTAAATTAAATTAAGCATGAAAAAGTACTATGCTTGCACAGACAAAAAACTTAAATTCCATCAGAATGGTTTTTAAAATAGACCGTGTTAATTCACCATTCAGTTACTTGAAAGGTTTGGAGTTACCACTAATGTAAGGCTTTAAAATGACTGCTTCAATTTTCTCCCCAGCTCATTACATTCCCCACACATCATTGCAAAATTTCAAAAATATTCAGAGCCAATTTTCCTTTCCTTTCTTTTATTAAAGATGTCTTTCTTGACTTGGCATGGAGAGGAGCTCCAAAAGGAGACCAACAGAGACAAAAAATGTGGGCCTTGGGGGCCATGCAGAGACTGATAACCCAACCAAGGACCATGCATGGAAAGGATTTAAAACCCCTGCTCAGATGTAACCCATAGACTCAGTCTCGAAGTGGGTGCCCTAGTAAGGGGAGCAGGGGCTGTGTCTGGCATAAACTCAGTGCTAGCTCTTTGATCACCTCCCCCTGAGGGGGGGTTCAGCCTTGCCAGGCCACAGAGGACCTTCTGTATCAGTGGACTATGAGAGGGGCATAGGAGAAGAGGGAAGGAGGGTGAGATTAGGAAGAGACAAAGGAGGAGGCCACAGCCAGGATACAAATATAAACTGTAATAAATAATAAATTAAAAAAAATTAAAGATACCTTTCTTATTCTTAGATCTGTTCCTTGGTCATTAGATTAACTTGTAGCTAATCAAATTAATTCAGCTAGAAACACCTCATCTAAAGGGCCTCAGCTCAGCTCTTCAGTCCAGATTTAATTTCTGGTGATGGCATTTGCAACCTAGATGGCCATATCATCCACAAAATGCTCTTCAGTTTTTAAAGAAAAATGCTAAACTCTTTTTCCACATGTTGTTTTGTGAGTGCAAGTCCAGTTTTCACATGCAAACTGAATCAGCTCCATCATACTCAGTTTTACTTACATTTGCAAGAGGTCCCATTTTTAGCCAAGTCACAGCTGAGCTTTCCTGTCAGCTAATTAGTACTTGTTCTTAAATTGGGCAGCTCCAATTCAAGCTAGATGAGATGCAATTTATTTCCTCTCTACTCTTAAAACTGTCTAAGCTGTAAAATTCATGTTATTCTGCTTTTCCCTTTGTGTACAAGAGGGTTAGTTTAGTTTCATCTTGATCAAGTCACTAGAATTCTTAGTGGTTGCCAAGCAATCATTAAGTTGTTGTCCTTACTTAGTTAAAAAAAATAATTATAATAGTTGACTGTAGCTCTTGTATGTTCACACTGTTGATTAATTCAAAATGAAAACTCATTTGAAATCCCTCTTGAGATTGAAAGACAAGGGAATCTCTACTTTCTGATTTAAAGGGAGGGATCTTTATTCTCTAATTCATTGGATAGAGGGATCTATGGAGCAAAACTATTTTGAAACTCATCAAGTTGGAGAAACACCAACGCGCTGGGAGATACTTGACTGTAAAGGAGAGTGACTACAAACTCAATGGTTAAGAACACTTGTTGTTCTTGCAGAGGACCAGGTTTTGTATCCAGCCCCTACTTCAACTGTGTGTAACTCCAGTTCCAGGAGATCTGATACCCTCTTCTCTCTTCTGTAAGTGCCAGGCATGGATGTGGTGCACAGACATTCATATAGTCAAAACATACCGACCTATAATTAAAAAAAAAAGAAAAGAAAAGATTGACATGACAAGACATAAGATTTTCTTAAAAGACCCATTAATTTTGTTAGATGGGTTGATCTTAGCCTGTATTTTCTTATAGGAACATTTAAAATAAACTAACAAGTTAATTTGTCACTTATTAAATGAGCTAAACATAATGAATTAAAAATAGACAAGTTTAATTTTATTTTTCTTCAACTATTGTCCTCAACATGCTTCATCAAATGTCCCTTGTGTGGCAGTTAAGACAAATTCTGTTTCTATTGCATCTAATTCAAATATATTTTCCCTTGACCACTAGTGCCCATCAACGTGGAGACTGAAGGCGAACCGGCGAACAGCAGGAGTGGCCTGTTCTCTTACCCCTCATTGTTATATTGTGATCCTCCTTCTGTATCCTGAGTCTTACAAAAGGGAGATGTTGGGTAAAGAAAGAGCTGAAGACTTTCCACTTCCCTGGAACTGACTCTCTGTTCCTTTGCTAATGACACTTTTGTGGGACACACATTCAAATGGGGGTATTCTCTCAGCACAGGCTCATAGGTGTAGCACATCTACCTTTTGCACTGCTTTGTGATTGCCTTCAACTCCTGCACTAGTTGTTCAAATGAAAGATTTGCATCAATGGAATCTCCTTATCTCACTGCTCTGTGTGTGTGTGTGTGTGTGTGTGTGTGTGTGTGTGTGTGTGTGTGTGCATTTCTAGAGGCCAGGAACATCAGACATCTGCCTTCCTAGTGCTGGGATTAAAAGCATGTGCTACCACACCAACTTTTTATGTGAGTTTTGGGGATCAAAGCCAGCCCTCATGCTTGCAAGGCTTGCATTTTGCTGACTGATCATCCCAGGCCCAGTGGGTGGTGCATTTGAATGAAGAATCTTCAAGATGAGTCATCCTTTCCATGGTATTTACATAATCCTTGTTTCTGCCTCAGCAAAGAGAAAGCTCCCCATCACCCTTGAGAGGAGACATGAGCCCTCTCCTTTCTCAAACTGAGAATAGGTATCCATTATTCCTGGAACTCTCTTCATGCTGCTCTTCTGGGGCCAATGGAGAGGTCCTGAAGAGAACGGATCTATATGGAATAGCCTCACATATGAGCCTCATGGAGATGCCTTTTCATGTCTAGGACATGTAGGCAAAGGAGAGATGAAATTCAACTCCTGTGAATTTTCTCTTTCCAGTAAACGCACTTCTCAACCCTTTGGCCTGGATCTTGCAGTATTGTCTCTGTAACTTTTCCTTTGTCATTTACTAGCACAAACATCTGTTTCCTGAGCTTTGGCCTTAGTGATGTTCTAACAATGAAAAACATTCATTTTAATATGCTATGTGACCACAAAATGAGCAATGTTTTAGCAGCAGAAACCACCTAGGGGCAGCCTCAGAGGCCTTTGATACCCTTGGTTGAAAAGCTCAATGTGAAGTTCAAAGTTCAGACAAAGCCAAGGGTCCGTTCTGAGAACAAGAAAAAAGAAGGTGTGACCAGGTCACAGGACCTGTTGCTAACAAACAGAACGCCAAGGGATTTAAAAGGGACCACTACCAGAGAGATGAAGCCCTCTTTGCCCACCTTCATTTATATCCTGCAAATTCAATCACGGCAGTTCCGTGCTGAGCCAGGACAGATTCTCCAAGAAGCAGACACTAAATAAACTCAGGAGCCTGGGAGATTGCCTAGGAAATGTGGCAAGAGAAGTGGAAGGGAGCCTAGAGTACAGGAAGAAGGCAGGGAGACCCCTCTGATCTCCAAGCGAATGCGAGTGTTGTGAAGGGGAAGGTGGAAAAGTATGAGACTGTCAGGGAGATCCTAACAAAATTAATCGAAGCCCATTGAGTTGTCCTTGAGTCTCTGCCATCTTTTCAGCCGTCTTGGCCACCCACAGCGATCAGCTGGGAGCAGCTTGTGCGAAGCAAGGCTCAGTGGACAGAGGTGAAGGAGTTCAGAGCACAGTTGCTGGCACGGCTACTCATTTCCACTCCTTATCAGAGGTCTATCAGATATGGCAGGTGCGCTTGCATGGCTACTGCACAGTCTCAACAGTAAGCGAGCAAATGAGTGCCTCCTTTTATCTCTGCAGAGCTGTGCCCTTACCATCCAATCTTATCTTTCTGCCAAGTTTCCTGAAGTGTAGTAGCTACTGGGTTTTTTTGTTTGTTTGTTTGTTTGTTTTCTGGCCACTTCATACGGCTCATTTTCTTGTTCGGCAAGATTGTTTTGTTTTGTTTTGTTTTGTTTCTTTCATACTGCTCCAGCCCAGAAGAAGATTACCTCCCAGAGGTTCTATTGTCAAGTAGTAGGTGAGTTTGGAATTTAGACATGAAGTCAACTGGGGACCACAGCTGTAGATACAGATCCAAATGTGGAGCCCCAAACTGAAGAGATAGAAAGAAAAAGAAGCTTCATGTGTTTTATGAAGGAGGAATGAAAAGAAAGCAGAGGTAAAGATAAATGTGAATTTTAAAAGATAATTTCTGGGGCATCAAATTTTTTTGTTTTTTGTTTTCTGAACTATTTGTTTACTGATCAAATGTGTTCTCTGTCATGTTCATATATAATACATTATGATTACTCTCACATTTTATTCTGTTATGTACTTCCACCATGCCACACACACACATTCCTATAAGTCCCTTTCTCATATTCTTGTATTTTTGCTTTGTTTGTGTTCCACTAATTTCTTACCAGGGTCATCTGTGTTTTAGTGGGTTTGAAACCATCCCTTGGAATCTACTAGGCTCATATCTGATATACACTGAAAATTATATCTGTACTCCAGAATCCTTCAGTAACTAGCAGTTTGTCAGGGAGGTGTTTAAAATATGAAATCCAGGAATACCCAAGGCTTCTTTGTATTATGTAAATTGAAAGGATAAAACAGAAATCTGCAGCTTTTAGCTGGCTTCAGATTTGCTTCTAGGAGGTCAAGAAGGGCTTTGTCATCAGCCTTTGCTATCTCAGCAACAGGCAGTTATTTAGGAAGGAACTTCTGCCTCTTAAAGTTCAGGCAAGGCTTTGATTACCCAGACTGCATCACATTTCTCAGGCTTTCTCCTCAGAGCTCAGCAACTGTCTGTGCCCCCATAGAGGGCAGATAAATCTAGAATAAATCATCTCAGGTTATGTGTCTCCTAAAATGACAGAGCTTCGGCATAAATTTATACACTTCTCCCTTAAGAGAATTAGTTAAAATCACGGCATGTTAGACATGAGAGAAAAGATGCAAGTGTAAGGCACCGGGAAGCAGAAACTAGTACCATTCTTGCTTTCAAATAATATTTATATCTGGAAAACTCAAGAGAAGAGAGGAAGAAAGAAAGATAGAAAGATAGAAAGAGCCAGTAAAATAAGTTAGTAAGGTAACCAAACAACAAATTTATATTCAGAATTAAATGCTTTTAAATAAACAAACAAATACAGTTAAAAAATATAACACAAAAGCAAAAGCAAAGAAATAACAGTAGGAATAGATATGGGAAGGGAAGGCTCCCATAAGGAAGCTTCAGGTTATCTTTTAGGAGCTCAGAAGACTGGACCAATGGAAAAGTGAGCTCCAGAGCACAGAGGGAATTCTCTAAATCTACGCAAATCGACGCACGTAAGTCATACAATCAGTTTAAAAATATCAATAAGGTTTTTTTTTGACATGTAAACTGATTAAACTGTGATTTAGAAAACTAAACAAAAAATTGCTCTCCCCCTCCTTTCTTCCCCTGAAAGGTGGGCTGTGATGTGGCCTGGTGGGGCAATGCTCGACGCACATGTGCGAAACCCTGGCTTCTCCTTTCAAGGTTACAAAGCAAACGACCTCCTAAAACAAACAAACACACACAGAGACAAATACAAACCAACCAGGCCTACAAAAATGCCACAAGGTTAGCCTTATTCGTAAAAAAGAGCCCAGTTATATATGTAAAGAAGACTACATAGCTACAATGAAAGCACTATGTACTATCAGCAGGAAAAAGTGAAGTATTCAATAAATGGTCAAAGTAGGTATTTATCTAGAAGAAATATCTTAAATCCACTACTTCATACATCTCACCAGAATGGATTTAAAGTGTGTGACACTTTTAACTGCAGAGATCATAAATTGAACATAAACTTTAGAAGATCCTACTCTTGAGACATTGTGGTGGCAGGCGGGTGACAGGCTGGTGACGGGCTGCACTCAGATACATCTGAATCCTCCCAGATGGATGCGGAAGCAGTCGGAGTGGCACATGAGACAGAACTCAGAGAAAATGCTGAGATTTCTGGCAGCAATGCAAAAGCTGTGAAAGTAAAAAAGGAAATACTCGACCGGGGTCCAGCCTGAAGTCATATTCGCAAGGTGAAGATGTGTAGCTCCCTGTTAGGGCAAATCAAGTCAATCTCACTTCATGGGAAGAAAAAAAAAAAAAAAAAAAAACAAAAAACAAAAAACAGTACCAGGCTTCCTCATGAATCAAAAATGCCTGTGAGTTAAAAATATGGCTCACTCTTTAAAACAAGTAAAATAATTCAATCAAGAATGTCTAAGCTATTTCAAATAATAAAAGAAAGCATAAAAGCAAGGGTTGAAAATTGTAACCTTATTAAGAATGTTTTCAATTATTATAGTTCGTACCACCTTAAATAACATACAAATGAGCTCAGGAACATATTTACAACGTAAATAATAATGAGCTGGTGGACCTGCTGTATAAAGAAGTTTAAAAGGTCAATAAGAAAAAATACAAACAATCAAAATTTAAAAATGGGCAAAAGTGAAAAGGTAATGAGAGCATCATCTTCATTACTGGTACAGAGAATGAAGAACCAAGGCTATGCTGACACCTCTTTCACTATCTACGTTGCCAATGCCAACAAGTTCCATGATACACTGAGGGAAAACAGTGGGAAGCTGCAATGGTTTTTTCACTGTATCTGTCAAAGGCGCAAAGGTTCACCCTTTGGTACAATGATCCTTCTAAGGACCGTACCTCAGACACTCAGGCACTGGCAAGTAACATATCTATTTGATTACTAAATACAGCATTGAACATAGAAGCAATGGACCAAAACCAAATACTTACCAGAAAGAGAAATAATCACGTGTCAAGAACACATTCATTCAGAGGAGTACTCCGGAGCCACTAAAGTATGACAAGTGAGCCATGTGGTGATTCATGAATATGACCCCAGGACCCAGAGACCTGAAGCTGAAGGACAGAAAGCTTGAGGCCAGCCTGAGCTACAGAGCACATATTTGCACTATACTACCACTTGTTCAAAACAGAAAAAAACATTGCATAAAGGTGATTGCACATACTTAAATACATCTTTAAAAATACACAAAATTGGTAACATTGGAAAAGGAGGGTCACATAGTACTAGACAAATTGGAAGAAAGGTGATTTATATTTTTTTTTCAATTGTATATTATGCTTTTATTCTTTGATATGTAAGCTTGGTAATTTTTTTTTTTTTTTTAGATATTGGGCAGTTTAAATCATTTGTACTAGTAGGAAAATGTCCATATGGACAGGCAAGATCACTCTCTAGAGCAGAGGGCTTAGAAATTATACTTAGATTTCCAAGAATGTGAACAACTAAGAGTCAAGGGAAGACAAGATGAGCGAGGGACAGAGCATAAACCCTGGAGAGAATGCACACAGGGAACAGACGTTAGCCACAAACAGCAGAACAGACCAGACGTTAGCCACAAGCAGCAGCGAGAAACGCTGGAAGAAAATGGGATTGCATCCTTGGAGAGTTTGAGGGGGTTTAGTTTAAAATTTAGAGCAACAAATCACCATTACAAAACTGCCCTGTCATTTTACAATTCTTAAAATGAGCCAAATTTAGGCTTATCAGAGGGTGGGAGGCAGTGAGAGAAAAGTAGTTCTATAAAGGCATGTAGCTTTTTCTTTTTCAAGTATTCGTAAAAAGCATTTGCTGTGTCTCCTGACTCCTAGTGAGGTAAAGCACAGTTTATCAAAATGAAAGAACCTAATGATGTGCCGCTTTCAATGTTACCTAAGAATTGTTTTGCCCCTAGAATGTGGTTATTCTACTATTGCCAGCAGCACAACTATCTTCAAAGCTTTGTTATAATAGATACAGAATGTATAAGATAAAAGGACTAACTGAGAATCTTCCTTACCAACCACCTCATCCCCTCCCCTCCTCTCAGCCAAAGCTTCCTCCCTTATCTGCCTTTTCTATCTCATCGTATTTCCTGAAATTCCTAAAAATAATTGTTTAAAAAATGATTTTGTACGTTATGAAATGTTCTGTGAATTTGTGAGTAGTTTCCTTCTCTAAACATTTCTAAAAATTTTTCTTTTCTCTTAAAATGTTGTTAATATACTGTTACTACATTTAGCTTCAGTTCATTATTTCATATGTAAATAAAACTTCAAATAAATAAATACATAAATAATTTCTACTGAGGATAGTATGTGGTAGTCTGTCTATCACTGTCATAGTTTATAAATACATACTATCTCCCCAAATCTTTAGCCATTTTTTTTCTTTAGAGCAAAAGTGTAACTTTTGTTATCTCTCCTTCATAAAGGAGAGAGCCTGGTATTGCTCTGAGAGATCAGCAAGACACTCAGGAATGTTCAGTAGCATGTTGAGACTGAAGAGAAAGGAAGAGGTTAGAAGCAAAAAGGAAGGGGAAGAGAAAAGGGAACGAAAGATTGCATAAAGTCTAAACTTAGGCATTCTGGGAAAAAAAAAGATGATACATTTCAGGTTGTTGGTGACTTAGAGTCTATTTTTACTTTTTTAAGTCCTGAAGCTGTTTAATTGTTATTGTCATGTTAACAAGACCTAATGCAGCAAACTTTGAAAACAAGAATGGTAAAATTGCTTGCATTTTCTAAAGAGGCTAAGATACTTGTAGAAAGGCCCATGCTTTGAAAAGCTGATCTCTTCTCAACTGTGATAACAATAAAAGTAAATAAAAATAGCAGCAACTCAAGAATAAGCCTAGTTTAAATTGATCCAGGACAGAAATATGGACAGAGTTAAAAGGCCATATTCAAGGAATCAATCCAGAGTAAACGAGTCACTGTCTCTAAGTGTACCACATATGTGAGCTCTCACTTCAGACTGATGGGTGACCCACTGTGACATCAGAGATCCATTTTATTTCTCTTATCCTGAACACCTCAACAAAATGCCAGAATTTCTTTCTTGAGCAAATGAAATATCACCAGAAAGATTCAACAAATGAAAACATCAACATTGAAAATTGGCAGGAGCTATATCTAAAAAAAAAAAAAAAAAAAAAAAAAAAAAAAAGCTCAAGGCAAGAAAAGTATTTTAACACAATAAAACAATTTTATAATACACACATAAGCTCAGAAGCAGCTTCTACCTTTGCAATGGAATGGCTCTAGAAATCACAAGCAGTATGTAAAGAAACTGTGATATCTCTTAGCAAAGACATGAGAGTAATTACAGTAGTCATTAATCCTAGACAGGTTAGAATCAAAGAGATGGTAACATAATGATTAACCACAGTAACGTAATTAAGGATACTGCTGGCATACTCTTTGACACAGCTATCCATTTCTAGGAATTGTTCCTCCAGATACAACCACATAAGAACACAGAGTTATATATATAAAAAGATATGTCTGTACTTGTTGGAAATACACATATCCTTTGCTTTGAAATAATGAAACTAGACACAACGTACAGTACAATAAAAGGAGACCAATGAAACAAGTTACATTATGTTCACACAATGGAATAAGTACTATGTAGTTATTAAGGAAGATGGGAAAATACTATGTATACCTTGAAATATAAAACTGACTACAACAGAGAAAAGATAAAATTGTAGATAAAATTTCAAATTTATGAATCTGAAATTTTTGTGTGCATGCTTGAATATGGCTAGAAAGAGAATTAGAAAGCTATGCGCCAAGCAGTTTGACTGAGGACTTGAAGAAACAGGCGGTCAATCTTATGAAAGAAGGAGGATATAGAAAGCTCCTGGAGGGGACAGGAGCTCCACAAGGAGAGCAACAGAACCAACAAATCTGGGCACCGGGATATTTTCTGAAACTGATACTCCAAACAAGGACCGTGCATGGAGATAACCTAGAACCCCTGCACAGATATAGCCCATGGCAACTCAGTGTCCAAGAGGGTACCCTAGTAAGGGGAACAGGGACTGTCTCTGACATGAACTCAGTGGCTGGCTCTTTGATCACCTTTTCCTGAGAAGGGAGTACAGAGGAAGACAATGCAGTCAGTCCAGATGAGACCTGATAAACTAGGGTCAGATGGAAGGGGAGAAGGGCCTCCCTTATCAATAAACTTTGGAAGAGGAATAGAAGAAGAAGAAGAGGGAGGAAGAGTGGGATTAGGAGAAGACGAGGGAGGAAGCTACAGCTGGAATACAAAGTGAATAAACTACAATTAATAAAAAAATAAATAAATTTTAAAAATCCCCCCAAAATAAAATATTTATAAAAAGAAATAGACATTTGACCATACAGTTTTAATTTATACTATACAAAATAATAGCACTTGTTTTTTTATAAAAATATATTTTAATGTTGGAAAATAATGTAGTTCCTTTTAATTCTCAGTGGTGCCTCTTCTACTTAGATGTCAAGTGTGTCCATTCACCCCCTACTTTCTTGAACACCTTTGTTTCTCCTGCCATTGTCCCCTTTCTACTTTTATGAACTGTACTCACACTCATATCCACACATATACGTATGTGTAAACTAGGATCCACATATGAGACAATGTGAGACATTTACTATTCTGAGTCTGGGAAACGATATTTAATATAATAATTTTCAGGTCCACAAACTTTCCTGAAAGTTTACTTTTCTTTTTAGTGATTGGAAGAGAGAGGGGAAGAGGATCAACAACAACAACAACAAAAAAATTACATTTGACGACAACATGATGACAACATACTACTTTGAATGATAATTTAAAGATAAATATTATGAGGCAGGAGGGTTCCACAAGGTTCTTTAAAATAATACAATACAATTAAGGTACAAAAAGGAATAGTATTTAAATTATGAGACGTTCATCAGTAAGGCAAACCAAAACTTAAACCTGAATGGTAAGTGTTTTGAAATTAAGCATTAAAAATGACAGAACCAGAGAGTGTTATATAATAATGTCTCAAAGTTAAAAAAACAATTTTCTACAAGTAATATCAATTGAACACAGATTATACTATTGACTAGGGATAGTTCTGGGCAGGCCGTTTTCTCTTTGGAAGTACTTCCTTGTCTTGGAAAATACATCTTCTCCTCTATAAACATTAGTCTCAGAATATACAACTATATTTCAAAGACTATACGCCTACCATACCAGACAGAAAGCTTAATGTATACTAACCTGGGCCAATCACGTGAGGAGCAGAGCTCCAGACCCCATTACTACCAGCATAAATAATGTGGGTCGTCAAAGCAATACCATAGCTGTTTGTCAGCACTTTTAAAAACTGGACTTGGGAGGAAAGGGGCTCTTTCTTTCTTTCTTCCTTTCTTTCTTTCTTTCTTTCTTTCTTTCTTTCTTTCTTTCTTTCTTTCTTTCTTTCTTTCTTTC